>NC_056732.1:156793572-156796072 GCF_019279795.1 Protopterus annectens | reverse complement strand
TTTTTCCCACTTTTCTGAGAGTTAAAAAAGTTCAGTTACAGGCTTGCTGTTCCTGAATTGTTTGAAAGTTTCTGTGAGGCCATTTTGCTTGGGCTGAAGGAGGGTCTCTCTGTTGATCAGTGGCAGTGACTAACATTGAGCAGCTTCCTGCCCCTGTAGAGGTGGTTACTGACTTGAAACTGTAGTTTTATTGGCCACTAGGCGTCATTTCCATAACCTCTTCATCTTCCTCTCTTAAAACGTAGTTGCCTCGTGGTTTGACGCTTTTCAGGCTTGTTGGCTGTTGGTGAAGCACCTCCAAGAGGAAAAAATGCTGAGAGAAGAAGGAGCCACTTTTGAGATTTTAAGTATTTTTCTCTGTTTATTTGCTAAGTTTTTCTGCATAGCTGCCTAGCTTGAGCATTTTCTGGCTTGTTAAACTTGATTTCTGTATTAGTAGCTGTATTTAGAGCACAACCAAAAGCTGTTTGCTGAATTTCCTGTTTGCACTTAATTTTAAATCGTTTTTCTTAAAACTTGCATATTTTCTGTCCTTGACCTAGCACTCTTGTGGGGCCATTTACTGCACTGTTATAACTTGATATTACTTGTGAACCTCTGCTATCTCTGTAAAACAAAAACAAAAAAAAATCTTGCTTTTTCCCACTTTTCTGAGAGTTAAAAAAGTTCAGTTACAGGCTTGCTGTTCCTGAACTGTTTGAAAGTTTCTGTGAGGCCATTTTTGCTTGGGCTGAAGGAGGGTCTCTGTTGATCAGTGGCAGTGACTAACATTGAGCAGCTTCCCTGCCCCCCGTAGAGGTGGTTACTGACTTGAAACTGTAGTTTTATTTTCCCTTTTGGGTCTATTCCTGCTTCTTTCCAGCCCCTGCTATCAAGCACGCTTTAACGTGCTTTAGCTCGATTTAGCGCAGAGTTGCCACTAGAGCAGCATCGGGCAGCGCCGGTTAAACAAGGTTAAACTCTTTCTGGCTCCAGAAAGTCTGTTCTTCAATTTTTTCCCTTAGAACTGCTCTGTTAGGAACCTAAACAGTTTACACCTACACTAAAAAGTGCCTCACTTGTTCCAAATAGCTTTTTCTTCTCAAAAAGCTCAGCACTTGTCTTATAAGCATATCCCTTATCTTATAAGCATTCTCTTTGCAGGTCAAGCACTCCTATATTATACAAATCTCTCACTAGCAAAACCCCCCAGGAGTGCCCACTTCCCTGCTAAGCCCACTACTTTTCTGTCTCATACCAACTCATAATTCTTTCTAGCATGTCGAAGGGTCAGATGCTGGCGTCCTCTCCTGCCCATTTGGTGAATCTGGGAATTCTGAGACAATGTTACAATTGCCTCATGTACACGGACAACCCTCTCCTCCTCCCACGTAACACTAACACTTGTGAGAGATGCAGCTATTTAGCCAGACTGGAGGCTGAGCTCTCTCAACTCAGGACTGGCAAGACCAGGCAGGAGGAGAAGGCAACTACACACACCACAATACCAGTCTCACATAACTCAACCACACCACTGAATCAAACACATAAACACACTAAGACATACTGGAGGCTCTGAGTAAAATTTACCTAAACAGCAGAGGCCTCCAAAGCAGACACCCAAGCAACTGCAAACTCAATACACCACACAAACAACACATAAACAACAAAATCAGTGTGCAAAGAAGTCACTGCCCTTAAGGCCAAATACAACACCAAACATACTTGTCATAGGTGACTCCATAGTCAGACACACTGACGTCCCGCCACCAGACTGAGTAAGGAGAAGGTCACAGTAAGCTGCCTGTCGGGCGCTAGAATCCGCCACATAACACAAGCACTCAGGTCTCTCAACAGCAGGTACAAGGACGGCTCAGTCATTGTCCACGCTGGTGTCAACGACCTGAGACGCACTCCTTGGACTACATGAAAAGAGACATTGAGGAGCTCTCTGATTATGTAGCCCAGGCAGGTATGACCCTGACCTTGAGCAGTATCCTACCTTCACCTAGAATGATGCCACAATACAGTGATAAGATGATCAGCTTTAATAATTGGCTTAAATTCTGGTGTCATTCAAAGGGGATCCAATGTCTGTCTGCCTGGGATGACATGCTGGACAAGCCACGCTTCACAAGGGACGGCTTGCACCTGTCACCCCTAGGCTTCCGGATATTGGCAAAGGCTCTTGCCACCCCATAGTGCCTTTTAGGCAAGGCTCAAATTCTAAACCTACCACCCTAGAACACAAAAAGTAAAAAACTAAGGGTAATGCTGCTCAATGCCAGAAGTCTCAATCTCAAGATGCACGCACTCGAGGCCCTTCTCAGTATGGAGAACATCGATGTCTGTGCTGTGACAGAAACCTGGTTCAAGGCTCATGAGAGCACCCCAGCACTAGCAGGTTTCACCTCATATCATGCGTTCCGCCCCAAAATCCGACAACACCAAGAAAGGAGGGGGTGTCCATATTCATAAAGGACACCCACACCTCAAGGTTGGTGGCAACGCACGATGCATC
>NC_056732.1:156728572-156788572 GCF_019279795.1 Protopterus annectens | reverse complement strand
GGACCAGCAGACGAGGAGGTCCCGGGGTGGGCACCAGACATGCTGGTGCCATGTGCCACGGTCAGATGAGGTGGGACAGGTGGGTCCGCTGGCACCGGCCTTCCCAAAAGTGCTATGGTGTTTCAATTTTACAACATATGTGGGTTAGTAATAGTCAACACATTCCAGAATTAGGTATAACAGCATGCATAGATATTTCCATTAACCCAAAACACCAGATATGGAACCGTTGCATAGCATACAGAACACATGCGTATATGGAACCACAGTGGCATTACAACAGCATGCAGGTACATTGATGGCAGCATGCCACCATTGTGGGAGTATTTTATCATGGTACATGCATAGAAATAAATTTAAATATTTATCAAACAATAACACATATGTTACAACAGTAGTATTAATGGAGCACATACTGATTGAGTTGTGTATTTAGTTTATTTTTGCAGATATGGTGGGGGGGGGAAAGATGTCAATTAACAACTAGTATATGACTGTAGTTCTCATTACTTTCCTAGTCAGTGCTGAGATCTGTATCTTACAGGTATTAGTACACTACCCAATGGCCTTTGTTTGGATAGTGGTATGGATGTAGACAACTATATACATGAACTGAGTTTTACCTGCAGTATACACCTCTTACCTGGTATGCCTGTGGAGGTATTGTTTGTTAACACTACCTAACTGTTTCTACACATATTCCCAGATTCCAGGTTGATATTATGCACATACCTGTCCATCTCTTATTGCACACACTCTGGGCATGTCTTGACTACATGCAGCATGCAGGTGAACCGGGACATATTTTGACTATTGCCCTCTTAAACCTTTGGTGAGTTGTACAATGACAGGTTTGTTTTCATTGACATTTTCCAAATATGTACAGGCCTGACAGTCAGTTATATGACATGAAATTCTGCCTACATGTCAGAGATCACCACACTGATATGCAAGGGACACAGGGTAACAGCCGGCAGATATGGGATGATTAACTGGACATTCTGGACAATTTTCTACACTTGTGGGGTATGATTCTGCATACAGCTTACTACCACTCCCAGGATTTGAACCATGGCTGTGTCTGCTAAAAATAAAACAGTGTCCATCACAGTTGAGTGTGCTATATAGATATTGCTGTGTATCTCTTCTCTGATTTCTGTCTATAAGTCTCCTGTGGTTTTACAATCTGACCTTGTAATTACAGCACTCTTATACAGGATTTTCTAGACAGTTTTATTATGTAGCACAGTGTGGGTGACAGTGATTAGTAATACCTTATTATTCAGAGCAACTGCAACACTAACAATGCCATACAATATCAGAGTAAACAGTACCAGTACAGGATACCAATCTTTTATTTCTAGGCACAGTGTTCGTATCTGAAAGACCTGTGGGAGCAATGTTTGTTAGCACTACCTGAATGTTGCCATGCATATTACCAGATTACACATTTGTATTATGCACATACATCTCACGCTGTTATTGCACACACTCTGGTCACAGCTTGACAACATGGGGTGGAGATGGGACATACTTGGCTTTTTACTCTCATAACATTTTGGGGAGTTGCTAAAGTGACAGGTTTGTTCTTATAGATGTCTGACAATCAGTTATATTTCTTATTTGCTGCCTAAACATCTGGGATAATCCCACTGATTTGCTAGGGGGACAGGGTGACAGGCAGCGGATATGGGCCAATTAACTGGACATATCTGTACAGTTGTGGGGTATGAGTCTGCATACAGCTTACTACTACTCCCAGGATTCAAACCATGGCTGTGTGTGCTAAAAATACAACAGTTCACGTCTCAGTTGAGTGTGCTATTTGGATTATGCTGTCTGTCTTTTCATTGTTTTCTAAGTCTCTCTCAGTTGTACTATATGACCTCTTGTGATTACAACAGTTGTATACAGACATTCCTACACATTTTAGTTATGTAGCACAGTGTGCTTAATACAACAGTACTATTAAGAGATTGCAACTCTACGTAACATCTGATACCAGAGTAAACACATGCAGTCCAGCAGTTAGACCTTTATTGTCACGCTGGTATGCTTTTATTTACATACAACCTATATGAGACTCTTCCTGCCATATTCTCTGGTGTATGCAGTACATGCCTTAAACAATACAGATTTTATAGAGGCAATTAACTGACTACTACTTTTAGATTTATTTCCTATGACAGTACATGCAAGAGTATTACTAACCTGCCTCTCATCGCAACTGCTGCAATCTATAGGCATGGGCTTCCTGGTTCGCAGCCCACTCATCTGCCACTGTGAAAGACATAACAAGAATATTTAGTCACAGATATCCATAATATACATGAGCTGGCAATTATTAAACAAGTAGTGGACACTTATTTGCCCTATCTATTTATTTATTTGTATTGGATTTGACCCTTTTAGATAGAATAGTTTTATACTTTCTTCCTTTTTACGCATGTTTATTTTTATTTTTATTTATTTTTTTATTTTACATTTGTTGACCGGGCTAGTCTAGCTGGATATATTTCCATTTTCAGTAGAGGCCTGGGGAGAAAAGCTCCACATAAAACATAACAAAGAGACATGATAATAATAAACACATAGAATACAAAGAAAAGAAAAAAAATTGTAATAAAAATTGGTAATAATAATAAAAAATGGTGAATAAGATCAATAAAAATTAAGGCACATAATCAATAGTAGTCATGACTAGAGTTAAATCAGATTCAACGCATCTTACTTAATACAAACAGGCTATATCTTAAAGCTTCTGCTATAATAGGATAAAAGTACAAGTAGGAAGAGAAGTAAGAGGAGTAGTGTTAGGTAAAATGAAGGGAGGAGACAGTAGTTAAGAAGTAAGAGAAGAAAAGGGCTAACAAGAGGAGATGGGAGAGGAGAGATAAGTAGGTAGAGCAATGAAGGATTGGAAGGAGGAAGAAAGGTAAATACTAAGTATAAGCACATAGTAGAGTTAAAGGTCAGGTAAGGGGGGGGGGAAATCAGTCTGGTGTATTACATGAGCAAAGCCAGTGATTTTGGAAGTACAGTTTGATTTGTTGTTTGAAGAGGGGTAGAGATGTGATTAGAGTTAAATCCCTAGGTAGGAAATTCCATACTCGGCCTACAGTATTAGTAAATAGAGAGTCACTAGCTAAGTTCTGAGCCTTTATAGGTTTGGTCAAGAATTTACAAGAGAAACGAAGGGAGGTAAGATTATTATAAGGGAGTAAAAGCTGTGATAGTATAGGGGTGTTATCAGGTTGGTACAGAATTTTGTGGGCAATAGTAAGTTGTGAGATTATAATATAGTTTTGTAGTTCTAGCCAGCCTAAAAGTTTCAGGTTAAGGCAGTGATGGGTTCTGAAAGGGTTACCAGTGGTGAAGCGGGCAATATTATTGTAGCAAGTTGCTAGTTTGTTTAGGTTAGTTTTCTTGAGGTTAGTGAAGATAGGAGAGGCATAGAAGAGAGTAGATAAAAGATGGGAGTGGGCTATAGTAGCTCTAGCTGATGAGGTGAGGAATGGTTTAATACGGTATAAGGATCCTATCTTTCTATTTACTGATTTGATGGTGTTGTTGATGTGTTGATCAAAAGAGAGATTGTTATCAATGGTTATGCCTAGCAGTTTAGTTGTAGAGTCTGGAGAGATGACAGTGTTGTTGTTTGACAAGATGGTGAAATTAAATGGGGGGGGGGTACGAATAGTGGGGGTGAAGAGAAGAAGTTTGTTTTTTTTAGCATTAAGGAGAAGGTATCGTCGAGTAAACCATCTTTCTACTGTGTTAAAGATAAGATGTTTAATATTTTTATTATGGATTTACAGATAAATGATATTTCTTTTAGTAACATTGTTTATGTATATTTAACTAAACTTATTTTATTTATGTTTTTATGGTCCCACGTCTTGTTTTACAATGAACAACTTAAGGTAGTGAGTGCATATTGTTAATGCACTTATAATGCATGTGACAAATACCAATTAGGGATGGGGCCTGACTGATTTATTGGTGTTTTCAATACTATATAAAGTGTTTTCTGTTGTCTTAGGTTTTGTCTGAAGAAGTTGGAGCATTTTCTCTAACGAAAGCATTCACATTAATAAATAGTGTTTGTGTGTTCCTGGAGCCTGCTCGTTTTTTCTTTTACCAAGTTCCTTTTGTTTGGGAAGTTTACATGTTATATATGTGTTTGGTATCCATGATTCATGTGTACATACACTGTATGGGGTCCTTGTGTTTATTAGAAGATTTCAACACTTTATTACAATGACACTTCATATCTGGGCTTAATGCAATACTCCAGTTCACATATTTATGTTATGTAGTGTGTTATACAACATAAAACTGTATATAGATTCCTTTCACATGTTAAGTTTGATTTTCCTATAGTGAGGATCTGTTTGGTGATACCTCAATCTTATGCACTGCTGTGATGGCTTATTGGTTAACTACTGTCACTATAGTGTACAGGGTCCTGGGTTCAAGTCCTGCAAAGGCTGTTTATTTTGTTTCTGGGCAGAACAGTGGCTGTTGCATGCAGAGTGAGTAAGGCACTTTTAAGCAATTGTAAGTGGGTTTGCGTGGGTTTGTGCAATGGTAGGCAATGCTAACCTCCAGTTAAATATGCTTACAGAAAGTTAGCTTCAATATTACTTAACCTGTGTGCACATTGCTTACCCCCGCACAAACAGGCTTAAACCCATTTACTACTGCTTAAATATGCTTACTCTTGCTTAATAGTGCTTACTCCTACTTACTCCTGCACTAATTTAGACAGTAATGTAAAATGTTTTTTGGGAAGGTGGTGGATTTGGACATTCTATGGATTTATCATTCATTACACATTGAACCTTTGATTTGTATCCCTGATTCATGTGTACATATACTGTATGGGGCACTTGTGATTATCTGTGGATTTTACACCAATATGACAATGACACCTCACATCTGCATTTAATGCAGTACTCCAGTTCACAAATGCATGTTATTTTGTAGGTTATGCAACAAAAATTATTGTTATAAAGTGATTTGACATGGAAAATGGAATGTACTGGAGTGAGACTCGAGCCGGGAATGACTGCGCATAAGGCGAATGCTCTGCCCACTACACTATTGCAGTACTGCTTCATTTGCATATATCTGGATTTTTATCCTCCTGTGAAATTTAAGCTACAATAAACGTAGCCAAGCAATGGGCAAACCCATGCACCTATGGTTAAATGTTATCTGTTTCATAAAAAAAAATGAGCTTGTTTATATTTTATATTTTAACTATTGCTCTTATAAACTTGGGGGGGGTGTTGCTAGGAGTATGCAAACACCTATGAGTGGTCTCACTCATTCTTACTGCTAACCTGCTGTTCTTGCTTGCAGTGGCATGTATATTCTCAGAGCTCTGCTCTCAGACACCTCCCCTGCACTTGTACATGCTCCGTGTCCATTTAGGAGCTCAGGTATCGTGCCTTCATTAATATGCCTGGCGCACTGCCTTGCTGCTCCTAAACAACCGCTTCTGTGCAGGACTAAGCTAGTCCTGTAAGGAAGAGTAGTGAATCCAGGGGGCTGTGTCAGTATTATAACAGTCTTATTGCTCCCTTATTATGGTAAGTTGTATATGTATATATGTATATATATATATATATATATATATATATATATATATATATATCTACACAAACTGGTGCTCATGCTAGAAGGCACTCTGGAACAATAGCAGTGCACAGATGTAATAAAATACAACACCACACAATTCCTCCAGTACCCGCTCACTTCCAAATGTAGCAATAGTAAATAAATTACTCAAAAAAGGCAGAAAACTTGTATTTAATCCAAACAGAAATGTACAGGTAGCAATAAGGACACAGCCTCTATGACAAGCAAATCAGTTTCACCATATAGGCATCTTCAGTGCAAAATCATTATATATAAATGTAGAGAGAGAGAAAAACATATATTATCTATATATATACATATATTGATCTTAGGTACTGAATTCAATAAATATGCAAGAAACACTTGATAATGGTGTGTAATGAAAATGTTTTTGTAAACAATGCATAATACTAGAGTCAAGGGAATAGGATAATCAGTAAATTTGTATTTTTTCCAGTGTTATTATGCAGAGATGTAGAGAAACACAAGCACCATTTTATAATGAATTTGAAAACATTTTGTCAGCCTGATTGTATCCAAGAGAGGGATTCAAGATCAGACATGAGGTACAAAATTAATATTCATACACGGGATATTCGTACTATGGACTTAACTATTAACGTATTACTAGCACATTTGAAAGCTGCTAAAGTAGTATTTAGCAAGATAACTTTAAATCAGGAGTCAGACATGTTTAGTAATAATAAAGAAGTAATAGTAAAGAAATCAGTATTGATAACCATAAATATCTTGATGTCACTGATAGGAATAATATTGGTATGGATAATAACAGTTGCATTTCCAAAAATAAAACAATGTAGACTGACATTATGTCCTTGAACTGTGAATATGAGAATGATCATTTGGAATGAAATAGATATAAAAGGCTTTTGGGAAGTAGATCCTCTCTGTAAAGTGGTATACTTCCTGTTGACTTAAGTTTCAGGAATGCTGACAACAGCCTTGCTACATTCCCTTGTACCAAAAATGGCAACATTTTGGTAATAGCCAAAAACCAAAACTATCCAGACAGCCACACGGTTCCAAGTATGACTTTTATTGAAAAAACATTTACAATATTAGCGCTTTCATCTAACTTATTGTAGACATCTTCAAAATGAAATAAAAGGAAATAAGAAGGCCATAACATCAAGAGAGCACTCTAAAACAGCCCCTTTTTCTATCAAACAGGAAATGTGTAACAAACAGGAAGTATGTAACAATGTATCACAAAAGACTGCCAAAATTCTTAAAGTGACCTATGCAACTTACAAATAACCTGTTATGTTTTAAAACATTAGTAAAACTTTGTAACACTGAAAACCACAGTCAAGTCAAACAAGAAAATATTAGAAGATCCACTTTAAAAGTAAAAATGGCATTCCACCACTGAATATTCTAAATAAATAGGGTACAGAAAAACTAACTTTAAAATGTGCAGTCAAAAGTGAAAGTTTAGAAGCCTTATATTTCCATACATTAGTAACAGATACTGCTTCATTTAAGTCTGGTACACTTGTGGCATCCAAACATAACTGCCAACATAATTCTGCATACTTTAATAAATTCTGCCAGTCCCTTTTGTTGTTGTCATCTGTAACTCTTTTAAGAATGGAACATCTAAACTTGTAAAAATGTTCACAGCTTATTGCATGTCTTGCTAGGGCACTTTTGTTGTCTCTTTTTTAATGCTGTATAAATGCTGATGTTGTGTCTTTCGGCTTTTCCCGGTTAGGGGTTGCCACAGCGGAACTCCAGTCTGCTAATGATTGGCAGTAGATTTTTAAGTGCTGAGTTGCTGGCCCTGATGCACAACCTTCAACGAAGGTACACCCATTCACGCATGTCTCCACACAGAAGACGCTCTAGCTGAGAATTGCACAGGACAACGTCTTACTGTGAGGCGACAACGCTTCCACAGCACCACCACCGTGGCTGCTGTATAAATGCTGATAAATATGTTTATTAAGTGAATTGCTGCTCTTGCCTATATAAAAGGCTGTGCATGACTGACACCAGACAAGATAAACAAATTTAGATGTATAGCAAAAATATCTGCCCCTAGTAAGCCATCTTCTAACAGTGTCCCACATTGTCTCACTGTAGTTATTTTTCTATATGCATGCATTGCTTGCAGCAGCCATATTTCATTGTCCCAAAGCCTTCAGTGCATGACTTTTTATCTCATATATCTAGAATTCTCTTAAAGTTTGCATGATTCTTATATGTACAAGAAGGCAAACCATCGAAGTGACCTTTAAAGTAACTTTCACTCTGTACTAGTGGCCAGTTTTTTTAATATAATATTCCTGATATCTACTGTACCCAAGGAATAATGAATGATGAAATTCTGATTACTTATATTCCTTTGTTCTCCTCTGTTAGTTTCACAACCAACTCCATAGAATATCCATGATCCAAAAACATGTTCTTTAATAACTCAAACTGTTTGGAGCACTCATCATTGTTTGATGTCGGCCTAGAAATTCATGCAAATTGACTTTTTAGAACACCTTTCTTTTGGTGAAAATGATGGCAACTCCTGAAATGCAGAAATGAAGTACAGTATGTAGGTTTATGATATACAGATGTATCTAATGTGCCGTCACTATTTTTTACAAGTTTAGCATCCAAAAAGTATACCTTCTGCTCTTCGATGTGGGGCGAAAATCTAAGAAAATCTGTTGATTTCTCCAGTTCTGTTATAAACACATCCAGTTGGTGTAAAGTACCTGACCAAATACAAAAGATGCCATCCAAATAGCAGCAATATATCTTACAATGCTGAAAATAGTCAAATTAAAACACCACATCCTTTCCCAATTTTTAATAAAACTGTGTTAGCAAAGGTTGGGGCACAAGCTGCCCCCATTGCCATCCTGGAGATATGTTTAAACCATTCTCTGTCAAAAAACAGATAAAAATCATGCACTGAAAGCTTTCATACATTGAAAGGTGGCCATTGCAAGCAATGCATGTATATAGAAAATACCTACAGTGAGACAATGTGGGACACTGTTAGAAGATGGCTTACTAGGGTAGATATTTTTGCTATACATCTAAAGATGTTTATCTTGCCTGGTGTCAGTCATGCACAGCCATTTATATAGGCAAGATCAACAATTCACTTAATAAATGTGTTTATCAGCATTTGTATAGTATTAAAAAAGAGACAATAAAAGTACCCTAGCAAGGCATGTAATAAGCTGCAAACATTTTTTTTATGTTTAGACTTTCCATTCTTTAAAGGATTACTACATGAAATAGACTGGACTTCCCTTAAACTACTACCCCTTAATGATGCTGTACTATACTTTAATAACACCTTCCTTCACATACTGAATACCTTTGCCCCCAATCATATGAAAAGAATCAAAAAGAACTCAGTCCCATGGTCCTCTAAGTAATGTAAACACCTGATGAAGCAAATGGACCTAGCCTGGAAAACCTGGAAACTAAACAAAAATGAACAAAATCATGTCAACGTCAAGATACTATGTAACAAAGTGACAACATTAATGAACAAAGATAAGAAATCATAAGATTCCCAGCTTCAACTCCAGCATAAAACAAATCCCCAAAATGTTGGGGCTCCATTTCTATTCTACTTTATCCTGGGAAAAATAGTGATCACACCCCATCACCTGATACCCCACCATCACAAATAGCTGAAAACTTTAACAAACATTTCATAAAATCAATATCAGACTTACTAACACCTCTAAAACAGGACCCCCCACCTTTCAACCTATTTAGGCACCAATCCTATACCATCTACTATCTCTAATCATGTCATTAATAACCACCCTACTCAACAAAATGTCATAAAAGCCCCATTCTTATTTTACCCCATACCCACATACATCATAAAGAAACTGCTACAAAAACTAAAACCCTTTTCCACTTCAGCTCATAATCTTCCACCACACTACCTCAAACTGGCTGCCAACTCAATTGCCTACCTGATCAGTATCCTTATTAATAGGTCTTTATCTGAATCAAAAGTACCAACCATATGGAAACAATCTTACATCACAAAGGAGGCAACTCTATTGAACTAATCGATTTCTGTCCTATATCCATCTTGTCACCCATATGCAAAATTCTTGAGAGAGTTATCCATCAGCAGATAATGCAGTACCTATTGCAAAACAATCTTTTAACCCAAACCCAACATGGTTTCCAACCCAGCCACAGCACATCTAAAGCCCTATCATCCTTTACAGACAATGTGAATAAGGCCAGAGATGCACAATGCTATACAGCCTTAGTGTTCCTTGACCTCTCTAAGGCCTTTGACACAGCCTCCAACCCCCTACTACTAAACACACTGTCTAACTTAAGCTTCTCACGTAACACAGTAAAATGGTTTCAGAGCTACCTCAAGGATTGTAAACAAGCAATGAAATGGTCTAACAAACTCTTACCCTTTCTCCACAATCCTACTGGAGTTCCTCAAGGCTTCATCCTTGGACCCCTATTCTTCAACATTTTCACTAACAACCTTCACACTTCCTCCCACCCTGGAACACTCATTCAATATGCTGATGATTCCACCATAATCTGTACAGCTCAATCAGTACCAGAACTGCTTTTTAAAAACTCAACTGTCCTTTACCGCAGTCAAATCCTAGCTAAAAAAATGCCCAACTCTTTCTTAATCCAAAGAAGACAAAATTAGTACTCTTCCACCCCAAAAACACATCCCCTGTCGCCAATCATTTCAACATCTTGACATCTGACAACACTATCATAGAAATAGTGCAGGAAACCAAACTTCTAGGAGTAATCATTGACAAAAAGCTTTCCTTCGGCCACCATATACAGCAAAATATAAAGAAAACTCATCAAAAACTGGGACTCATATAGAAAAAATCATTTCTTGACAAGCAACCAAATTTCCCTTGTGAAAACCTTTTTACTTCCCTACTTTCTTTACTGTACCCCTTTTCTAACTAATTTATAAACTTCTACCCTAAGCAAGATGGAACAGCAATACAACAAATGTGCAAAATTTGCCACAAACTCTAAATATCACACACACCACTGTAAACCACTACTAGAACTAAACTGGCTTAAACTTCCCAACCAACTTGCTTTTACTCAGCTGTACACACTCTGCACAACCTTATTTTCAAGCCTACTGTCTGCCCTGCGCTAGCCAAAGTAGTCATACCTTATACACCAAATAGATCACTATGACCAGAAGATAAAAATCTCTTAGCTATTTCAAAACCCACAAAAAAGAAAAACAGGTCATTCCCTGTATTCATATTCTGTCTCTAAACTATGGAATATGCTACCTCAGGTCTATGCCTTCCCTAACACACTTTAAAGCCTCTTTAAAAAATCATCTCAAAAATACATGGCTCTGCTCCTGTATAAGTCCAGCCTAATGCTTAGCTCTTCCTCTTCCACACTAGTTTAATCTTCTTCTTCTTCTGTCACATCTCAGTCTTTCACAGTCTACAAGATCCTAATGTCTCTTGTCACTCCTTCTCTGTTCCTATACCATATCCTTAAGCTACTGCTCAGTCTGTAATGCCTCTATGCTTAACTCTTTCACTGCCTTTCTGCATCACTAACTCTTCTGCTATTATTTCCTAACTGAAACCATCATTTTATTTTTCATGTACTATAACAACAGATGTCATACATTGTACTACCTACGTACTACTTTTCTACACTTCATCTACTCATAAGCTATGTATACATTGTTAGAATGACTAAAATTGTTTATAATGATATAACTCTATAGAATTATCCAGCTATGCAGTATATCTTGAAACCTAGTTTATGTTCTATCAGCTTATTATACTATAGTATGCCTCATGTCACTTGTATTGTTTTTGGACTATAATATATTTGTATTGTACTGTATGTGGAGCTTTTCTTCCAGGTCCTCCACTGAAAATGGGTTTGGTAGACCCAGTCAGAGCACCCCAGTAAACAAATGTCAAATAAATAAAAAAATTACAGATGAAAACAACAAAGGGAACTGGCAGAATTTATTATTACATAAAGAATTATGTCAGCAGTTACGTTTGGATGCTGCAAGTGTACGAGGTTTAAATGAAGCAGTATCTATTACTAGTGAACTGAAATATAAGGCTTCTAAACATTTGACTGCACATTTTAAAGTTACTTTTTCTGCACCCATAGAGTATTCAGTGACAGAATGCTATTTTTACTTTCAAAGTGGATGTTTTAATATTTGCTTGTCTGACTTGTTGACAGTGGTTTTCAGTGTTACAAAGTTGTACTATTGTTTTTAAACATAACGTTATTTTTAAATTGCACAGGTCACTTTAAGAATTTTGGCAGTCTTTTGCGATACATTGTTACATACTTCCTGTTTTTCTAAACAACACAGGTGCACAGGTCACTTTAAGCATTTTGGCGGTCTTTTTTATTGTTACAGACTTCCTGTTTGTTACACACGTCCTGTTTGGTACAAAAAGGGGCTATTTTAGAGTGTCCTCATGACGTTACAACCTTTTTAGATCTTTTTATTTCTTTCTGAAGATGTCTACAATAAGCTAGATTTAAGTGCTAATATTTCAAATGTTTTTTCAATAAAAGTCATACTTGGAACCGTTTGGCTGTTCTGATTGTTTTGATTTTTGGATTTTACTTGGTTTACGATCTGCAGTGGCTGCTTTTGCTGTTTGGTTTATTTTGGTAGTATTGGTAGTAGGGGACTCATTGCTAAGGGGTTTAAATTTTTTTCTACCCAGAATCTGCAGGGAACAAATTATTGCTTCGTGGTTAAGAGAATATAAAAAAAACTTGCCCTAGTCTGACCTATCAATACTGTTGTATTTGCCATTATACTGCTTTCCTGGCCTGCCATTATAGTACTTACTCTTCAAATCCATGGCCTATCCTCATGATCTGCCTGGACTAGTATTGCATCAAAAGCTCCTCTTTGTACCTGACGACTTTCCTGCTTTGCTTCAACAAAGGCACAGTATGTTGATGATAAACAACATGCTTACTATAGCATTCTGAAATGCAGTTCCCAAACTGATCATGCAAAACTCTGTAAATAGTTACATTTTAAAGCTCAATGTTTCACTTTTGTTTTCTATAAGTGACCATAAACTACCAACTACTACAGTTGGGAAAGGCCTCAAAGGGTTTGTGTGGGTGACAACAGTTCCAAAATTATAACCCTGAACACAAGATTACCACAAGGGTGCGTCTTAACTCCTCTTCTATTCACCTTGCTGACACATAACTGCATGGCCAGACATAAGTCTAATAAAATCATCAAATTTGCAGATGCCACCACAGTCATCGGTCTGGTCAGAGATGGAGAGGAGATGTCCTACAGGAACGAGATCGAACATCTGTTGGGATGGTGTGACAACAACTTAGCATTGAATGTCAGCAACACTAAGGAACTAATTGCGTATTTCAGAAGGCCTCAAGAACTACACCAACCTCTAGAGATTAAAAAAAGGAGTGACAGTGGAAAGGGTCAAAAGTACAACATTTCTGGGAGTACATATCACTAAGGACCTGTCATGGTCAGTCCATGTACCTTACATGGTCAAAAAAGCTTAACAATGCTTGCACTTCCTAAGGAAACTAAGGAAGGCAAAACTATTGAAGACCATCCTCGAAACTTTTTAAAGGGGTACCATTGAAAACATCTTTACCAATAACATTACTGTCTGGTATGGGGGCTGCAACACCTTTGATCATAAGGCTCTTAGGCGAGTTGTAACGGCAGCACAGAAAATCATTGCTTCTTCTCTTGCACCTCTGGAAGACCTGCATGAATCATGCTGCATCAGTAGAGCCAGGAAGATATTCAATGATCCTTTGCTTCTTGCAAATGGTAGATTCTCCCGCCTCTCCTCAGGTAGGAGATACAGATGTATGCAATGCAGGACCTCTAGATTTAACAATAGTTTCTTTCCTCTCTCCATCAGACTACTGAACTCTTATAAAAAATTAGCTAGGAGACTGTCAATGCATTCTTCCCCTCCTACCACATAGTTATGCTATTTATCTGACTGTACAGAGCCTTACATATCCAGGCTTTGTTGCACTCTAGGTATTAAGTTCTTTCATGTGCAATAACTAACTGATGTGTATATTTAACATTGGTTCATACCTTAACTTACTGTAGGACTCTATGAAGTGCAATATAAATCACACTGTGTAATATTCATGCTGACCATTCCATATGCTGCTTAGTTCTTATGTTATAGTAATGTCATGCACGAGCTGTTACTCAATTCTATTTGTATGTAAACAGTGTCTGGTCATTATGTTATTATTTTATTCTATTTTTACTTTTATTTTTATTATGCTATTTTATTCTTATTGTTCTCTGTATGTATGTTTTTGCACTGGGAATGGAGCATCACAATTTCCTTCATCTACATTGTGGTGTAGTTCTAAATGACAATGAAGTTTTCTTTGACTTTGACTTTAAATATGCAGTGTTGTTTAATATTCTTGCTTTCATGACACCATCTCCTTGTCATTAGTCATAAAATTTCCAATTTCTACTTTAATTAGGTGCAACATATATAACACCTAAGTCATTTTAATAAAGTATTGCTTCTTGATTATAGTAAATGACCACTGCGGTTGCGTTGTCGCTTCACAGTTAAGACTTTGTCCTGTTCGATTCTCAGCTAGAGCGTCTTCTGTGTGGAGACATGCATGAATGGGCGTACCTTCGTTGAAGGTTGTGCATCAGGTCCAGCAACTCGGCATGTAAAAATCTACTGCCAATCATTAGCGGACCAGATTTCCACTGTGGCGACCACTAACCGGAAAAGCCGAAAGACACAACAAGTAACTAGCTATTCAACAACAGTCATTGCAACATTTTTCATCTTTTTCCAGTGAAAATCTGTACATTTGTAAAAGCTTTCAAAAAGTTTCATAAAGAAGCAGTAAGAGAATGTCTGTAAATGTAACAGTTTTGCACAGATACTCTCAAAATGTATCTGGTTGTTTACATGAGACTTGCTTTGTTGCCAGGAAACCAGGACTTTTGGCTATGCATTACACTATATTCACCAATATAACTTCAGGATATAAGGATGCAAGTTGCATCATCCATGCATCCATTTACCAAGTTGGCATTCTAAGCCACATTCTCTGGTGTGGGAGGCCTGCAGAGGCAACAGGGCAAACAGAACAGAAAACCTTTCCTATCCCCAGTGGCAATCCCTAGTTCATATTCTGGGATCCTTAAGCATTCCTTGGTTAAGTTGAACCATAGATCCACTCCAGCATGGATACCACTTTAGATCTCCCCAGAAACTATGCCACTGGCCTAATGAGACTAACTCAATTAACAAATGATAAATAAAGTAAAAGAAATGTCTTAGACTGACCACAAGGCATCCACTCAGTAGTCATATGTTGTACACGTTCCACGTGTAACGCCTGAACACATCCCTGGATGGTGCCCCAAATCACCTTACTCCTCTCATGGTCACTGCATTAAAGGGACTGAGCCCATAAAACCTGTATAAAGACAAATCTCTACCACCTGTAACCATATTCTCATCCTTTCAGTCAGAAACCCAAAGGTTGTGACCATAGGCTAGATGGGAGACAAATGCTAATTAGTGAACTGATAGCTTTTTTTTCTTCATTCAACTCTTACTTCATCACCACAGATTAACACAATGCTTATTGTACTGTTACTGCTACACAGACTCTCTAGTTATCCTCCTAGTCCTCTCCATCAGCTCAAGAACAAGACTACAAGAGTCCTAAACTCCTACAGAGAGCAGTGCACATGAATCTAAGAAAGAACATTGATCTTAAATTTGGAGGTGATAATTTTCATCTCATGCTTTTACACTCAGCAGCAAAACACACAATTGCATTCCAGATGTCATAGGCACATTAGGACAATACTACCTGCAAATTATACAGATGCACCCCCTCACATCCCCAAGCAGGGCACTCTAAGAACCTTACTTGCACATTGATGTTCTGATTCTGAAATCATGGAAAGGAGGGGAGTAAATACCTATTCGACATGGAGTCCCATACCTATGTGGGCCATTTCTATTTTATTAGTGATAATGCTGAGACAACTTTTATTCTACATTTACAAAAATCAAATGACATGCAACAGCCATAGGATTTAGTGTTGTCATGGTACTTCCAACAAAGTATTCTAGGAGATGCAGTCATATGCCTTATCTCAAGCCACAAAACATTTGCTGAATGCATCTTCAGACTCAAATAAACACTGAAATCCATGTAAGGCCAGGATGAAATTCATACTGCACTTTCTGAGTCAGAGGCTTAGTTAACAAATTTTCTCTTCTAGATCTCTTGCATAGACATTCTAAGGGAAACTAAGCATGGCAATTCCCACTATAACTGCATTGCACCCATCTGCTGTGGATATTAAGAGCACCACCCCAGTTACCAGTTCAGAGGTTTCATTTGCACCACACACACATAATAGTGAAAAAGTGCATTAACCATCACATCTTAACAATATCCTTTGTCTTCAAATTTTTACACAAGATCTCATGCACTTCTCTAAAAAAATAAATTGCTACTTTGATTTTCTCTGAAGAAGAGGACTCATTCCCTTTGTTTCTTCACATGACATCATGTCTATAAAGTTCAGAGGTCCCTCAGTGCTTGCTCTACCTCATCAAGATATCTAAGACCATTATTTTACTGCAATTGCTGAGAACAGCTCAATGCGATACCCACTCTACCCCCATGCTGATGGGTGGATGGTTTCCTAGAACCTCTTTAAAGCTATCTGAATTGTATTCCACATGATGTTACCACACCACACTTTTTTCATAACCTCACTTTGACTTTATTAACTGATTTAACTGCTACTGCCTTCATAGTCTCTTTGTATCTGTGGTCATATCCAGAGAATCATATTAGCATTGCATGTAAGGCCTCTTTCTTTAACGTGATGGTTCCCCTCAGAGCTGATGTCCACCAGAAGGTCCTAGAATTTCCACTATGGCCAGCACAGGCAACCTTTTGTTCCACCTCCTTGCTACTGCCTTAACTACTGAGGTTTTGAACAGGGCTCATTCAGACTCTACATCTACAACCACTCCTTTATACCAAAATAGCTCTTCTAGAGATAGAAAGGTGAACCATTCCAGCTCAGGAGCATCTTCTTGGCATTTATATCATACTCTGACTACTCAGTTGGCTGTCCCAGGTCAGTTCACTGAACATACCTTCTAGCTGCCCCCACTTTCCAACAGGTTTTGATTAGCTGACAAGTCAGCACCTCTACTAAGCCAAGTATCCCGATTTGTTGTTGAGTATGATGAAATGACAATGATGCTTATTAATGACCTTTGTAATAAAAGTCATTAGAAGGTTAAAACCTACATGTGATATAGGTCCTGGTAACATTTCAGAAAATCTGAGATTAAAATCATATTTAACAAATTTATATATCATCTCACCAAAATATTCAATGGTATTCTTAAGATGGCTTATGTATTTTGTGATAAGATTGTCACATGTACTCAATTTTTTTTAAGGTAGATAATAAATTAGAGATTTCTAATTATAAGCCAGTTAGTCTTGGTTCAGTTTTGAATATTGCAAATAGCAATATTTGATAAGAACATAGACATATGAACCAGAACTTGACAGTACAGTATGGATTCATTAGGGCATGAACCACATTGACAATTTTTACAAACATACATAATCTAGTGTCAGAAAATACAGACCAGGAGAACAATGTGTGATAATACATTTAACCCCAGGATTCAGGAAGCCGAAATGTCTGTGCAGGAACAGTGTAAGAGCTCCTGCATGGAAAATGGCCACAGAGCAATTCAGGATAGTGCCGTTTTCAAGTGCACGAGTGGCCCTACACTGTTTTAGCATGGAAAACTGGCAAATATGCAAATCACCTAATTTGCTGGTAAAAAAAAAGTAAATGACGTGATTTTGTGATCCACCAAGCTGCCAGGTCTCCGTGCTATGCTAGAATAATGTCAGTGCAGAAATTTATTCAGAAAATAACTGAGTAAATTTCTGCAACTGACAAAATGGAGGCATGACAGCTCATGGAAAAGCATGTATTATGTACATTAGACATGCCAATGGTCAAATATAAGGCCATTGGCATTGAAAAGTGATTAATTATTATGAAAATACATTTCTTTTTTGGCTGATCACTGTCGTTTAAGCATAGGGCAGTGGCACGCAAACGGGATCGTGCCTAAAATAATAAAAAAATGAGAAAAGTCAATTTTAAGTTAATTCTGCATTTTGCCATTAGAGTCAATGGCATGCAGAATGTAAACAATACCAGGAAGCACTGATTGTCAAGGGGAGAGGGTATGTGTTAGTGTAGTAACTAATAACCTACACACTTCTTCTTCTTTTGGCTGCTCCCTTTAGGGGTCGCCACAGCAGATCAACTGTTTCCATTTCTTCCTGTCCTCTGCATCTTGCTCTGTCACACCAACCACCTGTATGTCCTCTCTCACCACATCCATAAACCTTATCTTAGGCCTTCCACTTTTCCTGTTACCTGGCACTTAGCATCTTTTTCCCAATATACTCTGCATCCCTCCTCAGCACATGTCTACTGTTGTCCGCATGTATGATTTGGCAAGATTTTACACCGGATGCCCTTCCTGACACAACTCTCACCATTTATCCAGGCTTGGGACCGGCACAAAGAAATGCACTGGCTTGTGCATCCCTAGTGGCTGGGTTAATGACCTACACACTGGGGTATGCAAATGAGGGGAGTTATACTGAATTACATATTTCTTCAAAGTGTCAGCTTGTACCTAACCATGTAGGTGCAGCAATACAACAGTGCAAGTGTAAGAGCTGAATGGCTTCATAAGGCGGTGTGCAATACTTGCTGTAAGCTCATTGGAGCTCTGTGGCCAGTGTTTTCCCTTAGCTAAGCACAGCTAAGGAGGGGGGTGCATCAGATGTGCTCGAGCACTGTGTACCTAGCCTAAATGGGTGTGCACACTACGCACTGGGATTTAAACAAAAAAAAAAAAAAGAAAGAAAAAAAAGAGGAAATGGCAGCACTGTTTACATTTCAGTACTGGGTATGTGCAGCACACCTCTGGGCTTAAATAGGGAGGAACTGGGAAGGGGAAACAGCATTAGGAAGGCAATCAACAAGAACTAGCATAGCTAGCAGATGCAATGTATTAGAATCAGCCAAATACACATGCAGCAGCCCAGCACACTACTATAAACTATGCAAACACCGTTCAGACTGTTTTTTGGGGAAACAACAGTAGGAAAGCAATCAAGGAGAACTAGCATAGCTGGCAGGTGGAATGTATCAGAATCAGCCAAGTACACATGCAGCAGCCCAGCGCACTACTATAAACTATGCAAACACCATACAGACTGTTTTTTCCCCACATACTCTACACCACCGGTATACACAGACAGGGGATTTTTAACTGACAAAACTTACTAAAAATGTTAGAGGCTGCTGCTGCTTTACTCCATCAATATGTGCTAGAGACTGAGGGTGGTGAGAAGGAGAATGCTGACAATTGACCCACAGTGAGGAGGAGGAGAAGTGTGTACAGACCCAGGGTAAGCTACCAGGGTCTACATGAGCTGGAGATAGTAGAGTGCTATAGGGTGGACAGGAGCATTCTACAGCAAATCTTTGAGCTGTGCCTGCCACACCTCACACACAGAACTAATAGAGGGGAACCCATCCCAGTGGATACCAAGGCATGTGTAGGCTTAAGAATACTAGCCACAGGTACCTTCAAAAGACCAACTGGGGATATCATGGGGTCTCACAGGCATCAGCATCCAGGGTACTTCACCAGTTCCTGGATGTCATGACACCACATGCCAATGAGCACATATATTTCCCCACCACCCACGAGGCATTGATCAGAAGTATGTGTCTCTTCCACCAGATAGCAGAATACCCTAAGGTAGTTTGTGCTATAGACTGCATGCACATCCACATCAAAACACTACCCGGTGAGTGGGGTAGGGTCTACATAAACCGCAAGTGCTCCCCCTCCATCAACTGCCAGGTCATGTGTGATGCCCAGGGCATTATCATGAATGTGTGTGCTGGCAGCCCTGGAAGCTTTCATGACTCCCACATATGGCATTGCTCACAGTTTTATCAGGTGTCTGCCAGGGGGAACATCCCATATGGCCATCTAGTGCAGGATACTGTATATGCACTGGAGCCATGGCTGATGACACCCATCAGAAATGTATACACACACCCCAACAAGAACATAATGAGGCAAATGCACAAACCAGGATCATTGCAGAGCATGTGTTTGGGATGCTCAAGTCACGGTTTCACTGCCTTGACATATCCAGTGGACCCTCGCAGTACTCTCCAGCTACATGTACACAAATGTTCATAGTATGTGCCATGCTACACAATATGATACTGTGGAAACAGCTGCAGCAGGAACAGCATGGGGCAAGGCTACACAGCCCACCATCATTGCCAAGGCCAGCACAGGCACAGAGGGACTAGGAGGAGGAATATCCTGAGCCTGCCCCTGTAGGCAGAAGGAGGCATGTCCAGTATGGCCATGCCTTGGCAAAGAGGCAACACATAGCGCACACACTGACACTGTAGGGACCCAGGGACTTATACCTTTCTTCAACTAGCACATTCGGTAAAAGGGATCCCAACCATGACACTACTTGAGCTTTACCATGTATAGGGAGTGTACTATGTGCATCCAACATAGTCAGCCCTCTAGCACCATCCTCAATACTGCCCTAGCAACAAGGTAAGTCACCTTCCTATCAATTACTGAATGGAGTAGTATGTTCTCATACTTGTATGCATAATATGGATGCAAGCATGCAAGGGAATTGGGTGGCTGAATTGGACAGCAACAGACAGTTATATGGGACAGCGGGATATTCATAGCAAATACTGGTGTCAACATACTAGGCAGAACTACACAATGTAACAACCCCCACCACAGTACATGTGATGGCCCAAATAACTGCCGGTGTCAATAGGTCACACACATGGATGTCAGTGAGGGTCACATACTCACCACCAGCCTCACCCAGCAGGACAGGTGTAGACGACCATAAAAAAAGGCCAGTCTAAGGCCCCCAAATTATGGCAATGATGACCAGCCCCCACCAGATCTACACAGACATACTACAACAGGTTTGGCAGTTGCATTTTAGTTCTGAAGGGTAAGAAGTCTGAAACTGTAATTTATGCCATTAAGATTTAACATGTGTACTCTACTGATATGCCTCTTTCTGCATGATAGGTCACAGTACAATATGAAATGGAAGCCAACAGAGTAACTGAAATACCAGTACAGTCATTGTAAATGTTTAAATACTGCAGGTGTGCACCCCCCCCCCCCCACAATCCCATGTAGAAATGCAGTAACATGTAAGTTTGAAGAGTAATATCACTGGAGCACAGATTGCCAGAGCTGTCCCAATCTACATTGTTGCATGTGTACAATATGCAGGGGTCAGTGTGGTAAGTTTGTTGTGTGTTTAATATTGCCTGGAAGTGGTCAGCATGTGGGCTTGGATGGTTGTGTCTCAGTGGCCTAGGTACAGTACAGTGGATGACAGGGCCATGTTGCAACAACTGCAGTGCCAAACACACTGCTTCTTAGCTACACCCATGTCAGCAGTTGTACATACTCACTGTCCAGATGTCAATGTCTGTCATGGTCAGAAAGCTGGACATGCCATGAAAGGGAGCCCATACATAGAAACAGTACACAGGTGGAAGTAACCTACACAGAGTGCATATAAAATAACTGTCAACTGCACACAAGTTTGGAATTATACATAGAGGTTAGCATCACATTAGTTGTCCCTCTAGTATGGAATACTGGTAGTCTGGCCAATCACTGGCAGGCCACAAAAGGCACCGTTATAAACTGATGACAGGCTGTCCATGTCCACACACAAGCCAGCATAAGGGGAATGTCTCAGGTATATTTGTGAGTCAAGTGCAAGTAGCTTCCATATCACACATGCACCCAGCTCACCCCACCATCAGCCACAAGTTTATCACAGTTCATATCCTTGCTGTAGGGAATGAGTACAGAATTAATCCATCTCTGTATGGGAATACATACATGATGCTGCATGCTGAACAGCTATCCAATACAGGTGTGTCCATAGCTGTAAGCAGCAATCCGACCACATCCAGACCAGTTGTATGAACAGGAAGGATTGACAGGAACACCTCAACCATTCACCACTGTCACCCCAGGGTAATCCACTGGCTTGCAGCCTGGGAACATATGACTGACAAAATGCACTGGCCTGCTACAGGTGGCCTGCAGCACTCTCAAATGGCCTACAGTCCTCTGGCAAAAGCCCATGCCTCACCCATAGTGCCAGCGTATGGAATGTCAGGGGGTCCTAACTAACAACCTAACACAGTAAACAGAAAACAAATGGAAGGCCATGTTGACAAATGCCAGTAGCATGCCTTCCCATGTTCTACTGCAAGGACTGTGGACCAGACCATAAATACTACTGGGATAAAGGCCCAACTATAGGGATACCTCTGAGATATTGCTTACATATTGTTAGTAAGAGGAGAGAATAACGGGGAGGGGGTGCAGAAGCATGGATGTCATGGAGTGTGTGAAGTCTGAAACTCTAATGTCCGCCAATACTACCCCTGACTGCAAACCCATGAATGAATAGCTCCAAAACTGCTTGTAAACCACAATGTGAAGGTAAACTGACCATATATATGAGTCCTGCCTCTGGATAACCTGGGTGTATCTGTACAGCTGAGAGGTATGTCCCCAGCAGGATATGGCCATTCCGTGAAGTTGAGAAAAGCACAAGGAGGGGAACCCCAGCCAACATACTAACAAGGTGCTGGACCATTTTCACAGAACCAGCAGTCTATTGTCTGTAGCTACCCCTCCACAATGGCAGGAGTGTGCCAGAATGTGTAGTCTATATGCCTCAGAATATTGGTCTCTTCTTCATTCATCTTGTATTTCCCGGTAAATAACTGTGAGCAAAGAATGATAACTGTTAGTAGTTGATGACATGATACATCACAGTGTAAAACAGTACATATGTCATAAAATCTATGCTACAACCAATCATGTTATACAAGCAGCACAGACAGCTATAGTTACAGTACCCACACAGTACCCACCATATGTTATGTCCATTGTGTCTCCATATTGGCAACCTATCTACAGATATCCTGCAGAAACAGTTTGCTAGGTGTAACTGTCATACACAAAACCATGAAATTGAGTCCAACCCTCCCTGGAATAGATGCACACACTCAGTATAGAAGGTCATACTAGGCATGCTCCTACACCATGTCTGACAACACAGTAGACTACAGATATTGGTTATTCACAGACGTCTTTGCACACACACCAAATTGTACACCATTGATACTTCACACACACACACACACACACACACACACACACACACACACACACACACACACACACACTGGATAGGAATACTCACACATATCTAAGGCAAACATAATATAATATGCCAAACATACACACACAGAGACTTTGGGAAGAGAAAGACAGACAGCAACAGAGAGAATCCCATTGTGAGGCCTTTCCCACCCAGTACACATCCCATTGGCCTATATCACATGATGTGCTGATGTCATTCACTGTAGAAATTCCTTTGGTTAGCCCTCAGCCCTATAGTCTCAGTGGTGCTTGTGATAACTATGTAGCACTACAGTGCAAATAAGTATCCATGTAGCAGTTGTAATCTCAGTCCTGTCAAATGTAAAGGTGTGTGTGAGTGTATGTGTGTGTTTCTATATGAATGTGGGGGAGGCCATTCACACTCACTAAACCTCCCTTACTCCTCTTTTAGCACCGCTGCTGAAGTCACTCACCTTCAAAGATACCTTTGGACAATTTTCCAACATGTAAGCTCTGTGGTCCTTGTAATAACTGTGTAATAGTATAGTGTAGCAAACTAGTTAGCTAGGAGTTCTAATTCTGGTTCACGCAACTGTGAAAATGTGTGTGTTTGTCTGAGAGAGTGTGTGCCTTTGTAGTAACCTTATTTTGTGGACATTCACACTTACTACACTTCCCTTACCTCTCCTTTAGCACTGCTGCTGTTGTCACTTACCTTAGAGGTATTTTTGGAGAATGTTCTACCTGTAATCTCCGTGGCAAATGTGATATATGAAGAACAAAGCAGTAGCAATAACTACATAGGTATGTGTTTGATTCTCAGTGCTGGAAAGTGTTTGTATGTGTGTATACATATATATGTCCGTACCTTAAATATTTTGGCCCCATTTACACCAAGTACACTTCTCAGTGCCTGACTTTAGCAGTCCTGCAGATATCATTCACTTTTGAAGTACCTGTTGGTAACCCTAAGCCATGTAAGATCAGTGGTGCATGTGGTAAATGTGTAACCATAATGGTCTAAAAACAGTTAGATAGAGGTTTGAACCTCACTCTTTGTAAATGTGTGTGTAGGGTAAAACATTTTGTGAAATTTCTCACCCACTATGTCACCCAATACCAATATTTACAAGGGCTGAATACCAGTATTTACAAGGGCTGGTGATGTTCCTCACCTTATAAGTACCTTGGGACAACATCCATCCTGTAAACTCTGTGGCACGTGCGGTAAATGCGTAGCAATGCATAGCTAGGTAGGGGTTCAAAACTTAGTACTAGTAAGTGTGTGTATATGTGTGTGTTATCAGTATCCTATGTGGGTATTGGTGGGGTTGTGTAATAACAGGATCCATTGGGGTATGAGTTTTGGTAAATTATTATATTGAGGACCTATATATGTCCCAATGTCAACATTACAAGGCCAACAGTTGTCAAACACGATAGAGAGTGGTGTAGACAAATCACAACACTAAATGTGTAGTGCCATGTGCAATGACTATGTGGGAGCATGGATTAGTTAACAATATAGGCAACCCTTCTAATACTCAGAGACCACTCTGCACCCACGAATCATACACAAACACACTTGGCTAGGCAGCAACCACTATATAAGTAGTTTTTCGGCAAATTGCCTCACAGATAGTACCCACAGTGTGATTGCAGTGGACTACATGCCTGTTGACCACAACAGCGCCACTGACATCAGAAAGTACTTTGATGTGTTACTTCTCCTGACTGAGTGTGTGTTATCCAGCAAGTAAAAGGACATGGCACCCTGTTCCATCCCCTCAGTAGCTCAATCAATGTGTACAGTGGCCCTTTTGCCATGTTCCCTACTGGACACCTGCAACAACTATAGAGTCTGCAAATGTACCCCACAAAGGGAATACCATACCATATACACATGCCCTGTATGGCCAGATGCCAATAACTCCAATGAATCCCCATATCATGCTGTCTATGTAGGTGCAATCACTACCTCAGTTACATAGCCAGGTCTCACCAAATGAGGTAAGGAATGCTACTTCTGAAAATACCAATCTGTCCACACAACATGCCCCAGAGACCTCAAACACACTTCCACACGTCAAAGAACATACATGTGGGATATGTACACAACTCAGACACTGTCCATGTTATGGAATATAAATCACATACATGTGAAGCAGTGCACATCACTGGCCACCCACAGTAAAAATCTGGATGAGTGGATGGGGAATACAATACCCACTCCTGGGGACCACTCCAGTAACTATACTCCTGGGGACTATTTTCATGTGGCCTGATGCCAGGATATTCTCTTGGGCTAGCCTTGTAGATCCTTCAGGCCCGTTCACCTACTACACACCTATGAAGCAATGAACCTATATATCATAGTACTGGCAAGTGTGTGTGTGTGTGTGTGTGTGTGTGTGTGTGTGTGTGTGTGTGTGTGTGTGTGTGTGTGTGTGTGTGTGTGTGTGTGAATAGTAATCTCAGTGTGTTTGATTGATGAATATCCCCATGGCTGTGGTTATTATCAATCAGAGGTGTGTCCAAATCACAACACATACCATTATCCATTCTACAACCGATGTTCTAAATCAACATATACAACCCTCAGCTCTATAATTTGTGAGGTACATGCAATCACTGTGTTACAGACCGGGGATTTCCATGCACATACTGTACCCTGCCTATGACATGGTGGATGTGTTACCACACTAGAAACACAGTAGGCCAGCAGTAAACTGATTCAGAATGTTAAAAAAAGAAGTAGAAAACACCCATGCCGAGTGTTAAATAGAGACTTTAATGTACACAGACCGGTTTCGGCACACCAGTGCCTTCTTCAGTGTGGGAAAAAATAAAGTGAACATACAGAAGACTGTGAAACATCACTATTTAAATACGACCTCCACCAATAGGAACCATGGTATGTCCCTATAGGCCCATACATAAACATGAGATCATAAATAATGTAAAATACAAATAACAAATAGAGGAAATAAGATATAATAATATATAGGTTACAAATTAAGATAGATGTAATCTTACATAAAGACCCTATGCTATGCAAACATTTGATATGGACAAATAAAGCACAAAAAGTAGAATTAGCCCCATAGGTCCCAAAAAACTGAATACATCAAAAATATTCTAGTATATATTATAATGAATATTGGTTTGTACTTACAAAAGCACAATTGAAAATCAAATACAAAAATCATAAGACAGAAATAGACCTTTGGAAGCATCATAACATGCCCATGTTACAAAAGATGTATTTGTATACATAAATGGTCATTCAGACCCGGTGGGAATAAGGCACCCAACACAGTGATCCAATATTTCTCCTTGTGATTTAATATAGTATGCCATCCTTGAGAGTGGCTTCTATCTCCAATTATCCTGTCAATGACCAGAAATGAAAACACTGCCTGCCGATGTTTAAGTACATGACGATAAAGAGCATTAGTTTTTTTTCTATTTTTAATGTCACTTCAATGTTCATTGATTCGAGTTCTGAGTGCTCTCGAAGTTTGGCCTACATAAAAAGCAGAGCAATGACAACTAGCCAAATAGACCACCCAGTTATTGCTACAATTGCCAAAGATTTTACAGTCGAATACTTTACTGGTGTTGCGGCTGGAAAATTGTTTTGATTTATTAATCTGTTTACATGAACCACAATGGCCACAGGGAAACGTAAGATATAATAATATATAGGTTACAAATTAAGATAGATGTAATCTTACATAAAGACCCTATGCTATGCAAACATTTGATATGGACAAAGAAAGCACAAAACATATATATTATTATATCTTATTTCCTCTATTTATTATTTGTATTTTACATTATTTATGATCTCATGTTTATGTATGGGTCTATAGGGACATACCATGGTTCCTATTGGTGGAGGTCATATTTGAATAGTGATGTTTCACAGTCTTTTGTATGTTCACTTTATTTTTTCCCACACTGAAGAAGGCACTGGTGTGCCGAAACCGGTCTGTGTACATTAAAGTCTCTATTTAACACTCGGCATGGGTGTTTTCTACTTCTTTTTTTAACATTCTGAATCATTTTACTGCTGGCCTACTGTGTTTCTTATGTGAGTTCTCCCGGCCGTGCAGATCCTACGTGCATAGCAGTTTTGTTTGACTTCGTTCACTAAGCTATGCTGTAGGACTTGATTTGGAAGTGCTGTCGTCTGAGGAAGGCGAATCCTCTCCTGATGTGATTCATCATTTTTTATCGCTTTGGATTTCATTTTTTGGTTGAATGGACATACTTTTTTTGACTGGGATTGCATCAAGATTTTGGGTTACTCATTTTCCAACGGAGTGTTTGGCAAAGGCAAACATAGCGTTTTTTCAAATGTTTCGCTGGTTTTTGGGCCTATTTACTCTATGTAACTGATACGGGCATCGTGCTTGGTGGGACCCTAAAAGTAAGACTTTTGAAATACCTGTATTTAGTCAGAACAGTGACAAATATCTATCGTTCCACTAGGAGGACGCCTTTGTGGACATTTTATTATGGTCATTTGCCATTTGGACTTTGGTGGGCATAATTCAATATAATAAATCGATTTGTTGTTTCTTCGGGGACATTGGCGATTTCATTAGAATTCTATCTAAAATGGATTATGCCTTTGACATTAACATCACAGGTGGTGTGGTTATAATTAATCCAGGGTTGGTGGTGAAGGCCAAAGCAGCGTTTCCAGTGGGCTTATTCACTGTATGGTATATATAACAACAAGGAGACACTGTCGCCCAAAGGTCTGCTCCAAAAACCAAATCCAAATGTACTGAAGACAAACTGGAACGGACCACCACAATAAATGGATAAAACAAAGTAATCTTTAATCGGACAAGCGCTTTCGCGTGTAAAACACGCTTCTTCAGATCCTTTACACAAAATAATCTAAAATGCAGTGCTTATATACTCTAAAACAGACACACCTCTCCAATAAAATGTGCAACCAATTAAATAATTAAGCAATCTTATCTAAAATACTTGAACCATCTATTTCACTGTTCAGCATCTTAAAAGCAGCTAAGATATAGATATGACATAAAAACAACAGACATAAGTAGGACATGATACCAAAAAATGTTGTCAAGACTGTCCTAAACATAACACGCAAACTAACATAAAAATGCAAACAAATCATAAATCACAATGCATAAAACTGTTTGTTTACCCCAGAGAGTCTTACCGAGAACTCTTCTCTCTATTATATAAAAATTATATGTGCCAATGTAAATGATATGAGTGAAAAAATGCATATATACAAAAGCAAAAATAAAATACATATATGCAAAAGCAAAAAATCATACATCACATTGCTTAACAGTTCCCTTGAACTTGTCTGAGATAACTGGAAAATACGAGTCGCTAGATGTTAATATATATCATGGCAGCTCATACTAATGTCCTGCTCGCTATCTCTCTGGGACAAATATCCTAGTTTTGTGTTCTCCAAAAACAAGTCATCATTCAATCAATATGATGAGACATGAGGGCAAGCTATCGACGCCTAGCTAAAAACCATCTACGTATCATTTCTTGAAGTCTCTCACAATTACCCTCCATATACAGCAACCACAACTAACCACAAATAAACCTCAGCGGCACCCATGAAATCAAACGTCTGTGAACACACAGACTAAAGCGATGCTATTACAACTTGCTATCATATAAAAATCAAGACGCAAATGTATGTTACATGTAACAAAGAAAAGTTAACATATACTTAGCTGTCTCCCCACCTAAAATCAAAAGGCGTTCATGACAGTTGACAAAATATGTGCTTTTGTGTTTCAAATAATGCAACCATCAAGTTAGGACCAGGCTCCTAGTTGTCCAACTAACCGAACGTGAACCTATATAGTCTGAACACTGAAATTAACAGTGAAGGAGACCTAGAAACGAAGCTGTCTAAACCAGAGCTCATGAAACTGTTCACGTATCCACTGAATAAAACTAATCATTATATAACAGGAGAAATTATCGTGGAATATCATTCCCAGACATAAAACCCTCTCAAACACCTCATACAATGAATGCATGGATCAAACTGCCATAAGCATCAAAAGATATTGAAAGTGGACATATCGTCACTACCAGTCAACAAAAGAATGAAAAGATCCACCCCCTTATATATACGCCATGGGACTTATGTTCCACCTAAAAGAAAAATGAACAGCATATTAAAATCTGTGAAATCCAATCTGATGAATAAACCTACTAACATGATCACATAATATAATAAATCTGGCTAGTTAATTGATAAAATTATGGCCTAAAATTCATTAGAATTCTATCTAAAATGGATTATGCCTTTGACATTAACATCACAGGTGGTGTGGTTATAATTAATCCAGGGTTGGTGGTGAAGGCCAAAGCAGCGTTTCCAGTGGGCTTATTCACTGTATGGTACTGTTGCAGACATTGAGTTTTGTGGGACATTTATTGTAAGATTTTTTGCATTAGAACAGTGACTATTATTATCGTTCTAACAGGTGGATGTTCTGATGGACATTCTATATTTTTTTGCTTGCCATTTTGAACTTGGTTGGCATAAATTAGTATAATAATTTTGTCTGGCTATTTTGTGGGACATTCGCCATTTTTTGGAACTTAAATTTATCACGCATTATGTTTGGGACTTTATATATTGTGTGGTTCTAATTGGTCCAAGTTGTACATATATGTATATTGTTTACATTAACAAACAGCTGCCATATATTGAGACATTTAGATTTTTTTCTTTTCTTTAGGACATTGTTTATGTTTTGTTTTTACATGCATATATTGTGTTGTTTTGCAATTTTTATGAACATTCCTTGCAGTATCGGGTTTTATGTGAATTATCACAAGCCTATACATATTGTGGGGCAACTGGACCACGGAGCTTATATATATTATTTTAACAACATGGGTGGTTTTCTAATTATTAGGATGCTATGTGCCTAATTCCTTTTTGGGATACATTATGTTTTGTCTTTTTGAGGTTAACCCATGATCAGATAGGGGGCTCTATGCAAAACAATATGTACATTACTGACAGTTGATAGTTTATACATTTTTGTTATGTACACTAATGGACCTATACACATTTAATTTTACCTTGGTCATATAGTGATCGCATTTTTACATATATCTCTATTAAGTTTGTCACTGTTCTAGTTACACTACTATCTATGGGTCCACAGTATACGATTCATCCAAGTTTATAATATGTGTTTTTTAACACTTATCTATGAGTGTTTAGCTTTACCATCTTGGCATATTGTGGAAAATTGTGTTTTACAGGCCCTGGGGAGGTTGTTTTCTGTTCGGTCTATATAACTTAGATATTTGCATATGACCATTTACACATTCTTTGGTTGTATGCATAGTAGGATGTCTCTTGCATCAGTCTATCGTTGTTTCTTATTATGTTTGCCCTAGTTTATGACATCTTTTATTTATAATAGGTGGCTATTATACAAGTCAACGTGGTATTGAACATACTCTCTCTTTTTTCAATTGTGGTTTATTATTTGATAATAAGGATTCTTGGTGAATCCCTGACTGGCATACATTGGTTTTACTGTCCATTATTATCTCAACAGTTTTTACCTGTTCAGATATTTCTCAGGTTGGTGGTGTTATCTGCTTAACTGAATTATAGGTCCACAATGCATTCACAGCATGGATCTTGAAAACATACTCTCTGGATTATGTGCTGATCGGGAGGACATAGGTGTATTTGGCATCAAGTCCTCGCCAGGCAATAATCCCTGTGAGCAAATACAACAAATACCTCCTGATTGTGATTTTGCCTGTCATTCTTTGACCAAGGGCCTAAAGAATCTTAGGTCAAACATTTGGCATTTGAGACTATTTCGTGCTTATGCTAACGAGAACATTGCCCCTAGGGGCCTCAGGATTCAGCTACAACCTCTGGTCGGTCGACCAGATGATAGGCTTACCACAATGGAAGGAAGCCTTACAGACAGGATCCATGTTATTTGTGAATGCACTCTTACAATATTATGAGAGAATGGTGGACACTAATATACAGGAGGTTAAAACATTATGTTTCGACTGTAAGAAATTTGAGTCACATCCCAAATTTCAGGATTGTCTTAAGAAATTGTCCCATGAACTGACCAACCATGAGAAAATTACTAAAGAATGAAAGATCAAAAAATTTCATAGGGATTCTATGGACTATCAGATGGGTCGTCCCTTTGAGTCCAACAAGACAGTCAGATTCATGGATGCCAGCCACGGATCATTACTGGTTCGATCTAAAACAAAAGAAAAAAAAAAGACCATGGTCTATTTTAAAAAACAGAGAGAGGTCCAATACTAGCACATCAGGAGATGATTCCTCTTTCACTGACAATGACAGCACTGATCATAAGGAGTCTCCGCATGGAAAGAAATTGAATAGGAATATCCCTTTAGACCTGGCCCCAGGCGTCGTGGTGGATGCAGGCACAGGAATAGACACAAGAGACAATTCACTGGGGGGACTAATCCAGAACTTTATAACATAGTTCATAATGAATGCCTGAATGTTTTAAACCTGTCGAATGTAACATTATCGAATAAAGGGCTTAGTTTTGTTCCTGCCTTTTTTTCTAATGAATATCATATTGTCATGGATGTTCTAACCTTTTGCCATAATCTAAACTTGAAATTGTTTTTCGCCGACAGGGAAACTCAAAGAGCTAATGAATTTAGATTTTACAAATTGGATTTTCAGCCCCCCCATGAATAAACATGTCTCGATATTTATGCAATCTATACTTAGAGACTTACATTTTCAACATACAGATTACATTGTGTTGGGGCACAACTTTTCTTCACAAGAAACTATGGCCCTAGAACAATTACGTAACAATCATGACATCACGATTTTACCCGCTGACAAGGGTGGTGCTGTGGTAGTTTTGAACATGAGTCAATATCTTAATGAAGGTCAGTCCCAATTGTCAGACACGAAATGTTATATGTACATGGCCATTGATCCCACTCCACACTTTAAGAAGAAAATTGATTCATTTTTGCAATTGGCTTCGGAGGAAGGGATTATTACTAGGAACTGTGTTTCACAACTTACAGTTAAGGACCCTCGCAAACAAATTTTATATTTGTTGCCAAAAATCCACAAATCCTTATATAACCCTCCTGGTAGGCCAGTAGTATCTGGAATAGGTTAGTTAACGGAACCTTTATCTGCATTTTTGACTCAATACCTCAAACCACTTCTGACATTTGTCAGAGCTAGATTACAAGACACTACACAATTCCTCAATATTATTCAAGATACTCAACTGGAGCCTGGCTGGTACATGTGTTCCCTGGATGTCAAAGCATTGTATACCAGTATCCCGCATTGGGCAGGATTACAAACACTACAGTATTGGCTTGACACAGCAGATCTATAATTGCCAGGATTTAATACGTTGCTTATTTGTATGACGGAGCATGTTTTGACAAAGAATGTCTTCTATTTCCAGGGACAATGTTACTGGCAGCTCCAGGGTACAGCTATGGGAGCATCTTTTGCTCCCATTTATGCCGATTTATTTATGGCATATTTTGAGGAATACATGATTTATGACCAGTCACATAACATTTACTTAATTGAAATTGACATATGGCACAGATACTTGGATGATTGTTGGATGGTATGGTGTGCAGATGCTGGATATTTACAGGAGTTTGTAGATGATCTTAAACATAACATTTGGGGTATCCAGTTTACAGTAATTTTTGATTTAGAATCCATCAATTTTTTGGACGTTACTGTTTTCAGAAACAGGGATCATACCCTAAGTACCAGGGTCTTTCGCAAATATCCCCAATATAATACTTTACTACATCCACGCCATACCATCCAAAATATTCCTAAGTCTCAATTCATGCGTATCAAATGCCTCAGTTCTACCAAACCGGACTATGACAGGGCTGGTTCAGATCTATTTCAGAGATTTGTACAGAGAGGTTACAGACAACAGGATATCTCAAGGGCATGGAACTGGTCCACCAACATGGACAGGAATACTTTATTACAATATAGGACACGAGCTGGGGATGGTTCTGAGCAAGTGATTAGGTTTGTCACCTCTTATGGGAGGAACTTTAAGGCCATTAGGGGTACCATAAATAGATATTGGAACATCCTTTTGCCCAATGATTATTTAAGAACCATCTTGGGTCCAGCTTGTCAGTTTTCCTATCGTAGAGGTAAAACCCTTGGGTCATTGTTCTCTCATTTCAAACATATTGAAAGTGGGGGAGCAATCTATAAACAGTTAATTATTTCAGGGGATGAATTATTGGGTATGTTTCCCTGTGGCCATTGTGGTTCATGTAAACAGATTAATAAATAAAAACAATTTTCCAGCCACAACACCAGTAAAGTATTGAACTGCAAAATCTTTGGTAATTGTAGCAGTAACTGGGTGGTCTATTTGGCTAGTTGTCATTACTCTGCTTTTTATGTAGGCCAAACTTCGAGACCACTCAGAACTCGAATCCATGAACACATTTGTGACATTCAAAATAGAAAAGAAACTAATGCTCTTTATCATCATGTACTTAAACATCGGCAGGCAGTGTTTTCATTTATGGTCATTGACAGGATAACTGGAGATAGAAGCCACTCCCAAGGATGGCATACTATATTAAATCGCAAGGAGAAATATTGGATCATTGTGTTGGGTGCGTTATTCCCACTGGGTCTGAATGACCATTTATGAATACAAATACATCTTTTGTAACATGGGCATGTTATGATGCTTCCAAAGGACTATTTCTGTCTTATGATTTTTGTATTTGATTTTTAATTGTGCTTTTGTAAGTACAAACCAATATTCATTATAATATATACTAGAATATTTTTGATGTATTTAGTTTTTTGGGACCTATGGGGCTAATTCTACTTTTTGTGCTTTATTTGTCCATATCAAATGTTTGCATAGCATAGGGTCTTTATGTAAGATTACATCTATCTTAATTTGTAACCTATATATTATTATATCTTATTTCCTCTATTTGTTATTTGTATTTTACATTATTTATGATCTCATGTTTATGTATGGGTCTATAGGGACATACCATGGTTCCTATTGGTGGAGGTCGTATTTAAATAGTGATGTTTCAGTCTTTTGTATGTTCACTTTATTTTTTCCCACACTGAAGAAGGCACTGGTGTGCCGAAACCGGTCTGTGTACATTAAAGTCTCTATTTAACACTCGGCATGGGTGTTTTCTACTTCTTTTTTTAACATTCTGAATCATTTTACTGCTGGCATTCTGTGTTTCTTATGTGAGTTCTCCCAGCCGTGCAGATCCTACGTGCATAGCAGTTTTGTTTGACTGTGTTACCACACTGCCATACCCTGTGGTCTTGCTTCAGCTCCACATCCTGCTGATACACAGATGCCTAGAACAGAACTGGGATACAGCATGTGAGAGCACATTCACTCAGCACTTCACTGGTGGGGGGATAGAGGGGTAAAGCTGGTGCTGAATGTGTTGCCAAGACTGTGGCCAATATCTGTTGACTCAGGATAGGTATTAGCATTGTGCAGTAACTCACAACACTTGTGTTTAATGCTGCAGAGTTTGTTGATGTAACTATGAAAGGCTTTTGTGACTGTCTTCAGTGTCCGCTGCATGTCTGCCTTCATAGATGCCTGTAGTAGATTCCATGAGTGACCCAAAGTTGTGTGTGAGCTAATAAGGGAGTTCAACAGACATGGAACACCACCTTTCTCTTCAACAGTGTCCTCCTTCTGATGTACACTTTAGTAATGGCAGGGGACCATCACATTTTCTCCCAGTGTTTGGAGGACAGTGTCTGGGTTCTGTTGGCTCTGGCTAGTACCATGCATTCATGTACCTGTTTGTACAGTGCATATGTGTATGATTCCTCAGCCATGTAGCTATTTCCCATTGCCATTGGTGCAGTGAAGACATCCACCCTTGTTTTCATGGCTGCAAAGTCAGCTTTGGAGAGGTTTTGAAAAGGTGGCTACCTTTGTGGGGTGTGTGAATGATGGGTCTATATCAGTTCCATGAAAATCCATTTCAGTGAATACCAAAAGAGTGACACATATTAATCAAACTGCAAATAGACTGAATGCACTAAACCTCAAAATTTAAAACATCGAACGGTCATAGTCGGCCAACCCCACCACCCACTACATATTACCTACCCAAACAAAATAAATAAACCCAAACAGAAAACTCAGAGACACTCCAAGGCTGTGGATATAAATAAAGTTCTCAGATGAAAACAATTCCAAGTAGTAAACTTCAATAAATCCAATGGACGAAGTTTGAAATTAAGAAAGATTTATACATTTATACAGTTATATTTATATTGTTATAACTAATGTCCCTTTCTAATGAGATTTTATGTTGAACTTAGATATGTTCTTTTATACATTTTAAATTACATAAAACTTGAACATATTTAAATATATTTTTTATAAACTGAAATATTTTTCAAAAACTGCATTATTTTTTGTAAGTCGAATTCAAGTATGTATTCTTACTTATGTTTACATTTTATATTTATATATGCATTTATGTACGTTTTTATTTCCATTTTTAGGGCATGTTTATGAGATTACTTTTTTTTCTGTTTAGTTTTTAAATAGATTAACTGTAGGAAGTGATGTCATATTTAGGTGGCTATATATTCTTTGTGTCCCCTTTTTTGTATGTATTAAAGGTCTGAGGAAGCCCAACAGGGTGAAAGCGCTACCCTAACTCTGCACAATAAATCTTTCTTCATTTCAAACTTCATCCATTGGATTTATTGGAGTTTACTACTTGGAATTGTTTACTACTTGGAATTGTTTTCATCTGAGAACTTTATTTAAATCCACAGCCTTGGAGTGTCACTGAGCTTTCTGTTTGGGTTTATCTTTATTTTTCAGCATCGGAGCACTTACTCCTTAGTCACTTGCTCTACTGACTTTGTTTTTTGCAAAATAAGAAAACCACATACATACACTAACCAAACCCTACTCCTAACCCTAAAGTAAAGCACCAAAATCCAACTTCTAACCCTACACTAAACCCCACATACACAACTATCTATGCACTATCCTTAACCCCTCCCTAACCCTAAGGTCTGTAATTAATGCACACTTCCCCTATGGAGATATACCCTAACAAAATAAATAATACACATAAATACCTTTAACAAAACCCTACTTCTAACACTACACTAAACCCCACATACATTACCTATCTATACACTTACCTTAACCCGCACCCTACCCTAAGGTCCATACCTATCACGCACTTACCTTACAGAGCTATACCGCAGACGGGCCAACCAAAACACTTTGACATTTTGGATTTTGCTGTTCTGGAATTCAGCATTTATGTAGTTTGCGCAATATGTGTCGATCATTGCATAATCACGGAAACGGCGTTTCGATCGTCTGATAGGGAGCCGCTGACGGGTCTATATCTGTTCTGCAAAAATCCATTTCAGCGAATACCAAAAGAGTGACATGTATTAATTAAAAAACGAATAGAATGAATGCACTAAACCATGAAATTTAAAACATTGAACGGTCATAGTCATCCAACCTCACCACCCGCTACATACTACCTACCCAAACAAAATAAATAAACCACATACATACATTAACCAAACCCTACTACTAACCCTAAAGTAAAACACCAAAACCCAACTTCTAACCCTACACTCAACCTCACATACACAATTATCTATGCACTATTCTTAACCCCTCCCTAACCCTAAGGTTCGTAACTACCGTACACTTCCCCTACGGAGATATACCCTAACAAAATAAATAATACACATAAATACATTTAACAAAACCCTACTTCTAGCACTACACTAAATCTTACATACATTACCTATCTATACACTTACCTTAACCCGCACCCTACCATAGGGTCCATACCTATTGTACACTTACCTTACGGAGCTATACCGCAGACGTACCAACCAAAACACTTTGACATTTCGGATTTCACTGTTTTGGACATTTGGCATTTACGTAGTTTGCGCAATACATGTTGATCATTTCGTATTTGTGGAAATGTCATTTTCATCATCTGATAGGGAGGCGTGGCTGACATGTTGAGTTCCATGTTGATTACAGCCTGTGCGGATCTCACCACGCAGGGATTGACATCTGTGGATGAGCAACAGTCCCATATTTAAGTAGTTAACACAGGTCAAGTTTATTGCACCCTCTACAGGGGGTCAGAATGAGCTGGTCCATGGCATTGTAAATGATGAATCCCAGAAGTGTTGGGCCACTCTACTGGCACTTGGCTACTTTCCCCAGGTGATGGAGGGGTTGTTGAAGACTCATACTATGTCAGTGTTGCGTTGGACCATCATAGATGGCAAGGTGTTGATGAATGTGCATTGACAGTCTAGGGACATAGATGTGGAGCCATAGCAAGCTATGGTCTGGATTGCACTATTTCCCCAAGGCATTTGTACTGAAAGTATTTCCAATGCATTATGCTAGGATACTAGTCTGGAGGTGTTCCTAGCCATGATGAATATGGAGACAACACCACCTGTGGAGGTGTGGTGTGGTATATGTTTGGGGGCTGACAACTGTGGAATGCATCATAGCCTGATATTGCAGGTCTGCAGTCTACTGCTGTGAACCACCTCTCCATTGCAGCAGGCATTTGTCCTCCACTCCGAGTGCTTTGAGTGACTGCATCCTGACAGCTAGATGTTTACTGTTGAACAGCATGACCCTCAGATTGCATACATGTCTAGCTGTTATGGTGATAATAACATTAGGAACACTGCCTAATAAGGCATTATAGGGGTGGCAAGACACTTAGCCAGTACCTGGAAACCCAGTGGTGACAGATGTAGGACATCTGTGGCAAGTCATTGGGTTCTATCAATCATGTCATCTCAAGCAGAGCGGTACTGGATCCCCTAAGAATGACATATAACACATAAGCCAATGTTGCAGTTAATCGTCTGTTGATAGTACCACAGCATCATTCTGGGTGACAGCGGTACACTGCTCAGGGCTACTGTCACATCTGCCTGGACCAGATAATCAGAGAGTTCAACCATATCTCTTGTCATGTAGTCCAGGGGGGTGTGTCCCAACTCATTCCCACCCACATGGATACAGAGTGATACTCATAGTTGTTGTGAAGTGCCATGAATGGCTGTATCATGTGTTGGATGCTGGCATGTGATAGATATTTGGCTGTTATCTGCTCCATATTCAACTTAGTGAGTGGGATATGTGTGTGCCTCAGTACTGAGTTACCCATGATCACTGTATTGTGCAAGTTGGTTAGCCTTAGGAGCTTAGGTTGAGGGGCACACTGTGTAGGTTAAATATGTGTCCCTTGGCATGTGCCATGTCACAGTGTCTGAATGGGTGTCTGTCTTGCTGGTCTGTGCTGTTTGGGTAAATGTCAATTGAGTGCATCTGGGAAGGTGGGTATGTGACTTTTCACTGCATGTCATGGCTGTCAAAGTGGGTGTCATGGTGAGCTACATGTTCCACATGGTGTGGATAAGGTGTTGATCTTATCCTTTTGACCTGCTTGTCTAGTCTTGCCTGGAGAGTGCATATGTCCACATTGGGTAATATATGGGTAACCCTCACAGGTCTGAGTGTTGGAGTTTAGAGGGGAGGGTTGTCTGTGTACATGAGGCAGTTGCAACAGTACTGCAGGCTGGACAAGTACACCAGGTTAATAGGTGAAAGCACAGATAACTGTCTTCAAACATGCCAGGAGAGGTGGACATAACTAGTAAGTACTGGGGTTACATCTGTGATGAACGCGTACTGCTGAGGGCTCCCAGGTGTGCCACATTTCTTGATACAATAACCTGGTGAAGTGCCAAGCCATAATGCTAGTTGAAGTGCAAGACAGAAAGAACTAGCATTATGTACAGGTGGAACAGAAGGCAGACTGTCTGCCACCTGTAATACTTTACCACAGCTGTGCGATTATCAGCAGCTTTGGCCATGTGAAAGTTCAATAATCTCTGTAGTGCATGTAGTAACTGCTTAACACTATAGTAGACATACCTAAATAGGCAGGAGTTCTAATCCCAATACTGCCAAGTGTGTGTGTGTGTGTGTGTGTGTGTGTGTGTGTGTGTGTGTGTGTGTGTGTGTGTGAGTGTGTGTGTGTGTGCTGTCTTGCTTATACCATTTTTGACCTTTGTACTACCCTTTACACTTCCCTTCATTCCAATTTAGTAGTCCTGTTGATGTCATCCACCTTAGACGTACCTTTGCAAGAGGTGAAAATGTATAAGCTCTGTGGTGCATCTGAGAACTGTGTAGCACTATGGTAGGAATATCTAGATAGGCAGGAGGTCAAATTCTGATGCTGGAAACTGTTTGTGTGAGGATTGTATCTTGTGTGGCGTATACCATACACAGCTGGTGACCACCTCCCACTGCCATTACTTTATATAGAGTGGTAACAGAATCTGCCTCACATGCAGCAGGTTAAACCATTGCACAGTCCTCTGTACAGATGTGTCTGGGATATCCACATATTTGCAACCTATACATGATTGGAAGTGGTCTGTGTGCCTTAACAATGCTCATGTATGTGATATTATAGCCAAGTAGGCCACAGTGAGTGTACTGACACATAGGGCAGCATGAGGTATTATACCTGACTGAAACATCATGATGATACAACGTCTGCCACCCTCACAGGTGGCCAGCCTTGTAGGTGCAATACATGAGTCCAGAGGCTTGGTTTTACAAGTGAACTGTTCCTGTTATGGGTCATATTAAAGACTGGAAGAGGTGTGGACTGACATATTGTTGTCCTAATTAGTATTTAACAGGAACACCTTGCATCTTAAGAGGGGTATGTACAAAATTTATATCCACTGTATACCACTAATGTGTCACACATGTCCCTACCTTGGCCATTTGTCCAGCCCATTTTGATGGCCTCTGTCTAAAAATGTCTTGGCACTGACAAGCTGTGAGGTATGCTACAGGAATGATGAATTCATGTCAGATAGGCCTCAGTGGTGACCACTGTGATGCAATAAAGTTAACCCCAGCACAAGTAAACATGCACAAATTCCAATATAGCTGTTACATAAAGCAATAGAGCTATAACTGATGGTTGTGTGCATGGTAAATTGCATGCACTTCACATGCCTGGGGTAGTGCCAGGCAACAATAGAACAATGTCATACTCATCAGTTCAGGCTGCTCTCCCATATGCAAACCAGAGGGTCCTAGGCAGTTTTGAGAGGGAGTTATTGTCAGCAGACTCTCATTTGGCTTTGATAAAGGATGGATGCAGCATGTCTGCACATCTACAGCACTAACTGCAATAATACACAATGTCCTCTCCTCACCATAGATGTGCACCTCTGTGCATTAGAAAAACCCCATCCATAACTAAAATCGGACCAGACACATGTTTGTAGATACAACACAGATACATGTATGTCTGATACAGTGGTGTACTAATCCTCACTGGGCCCTTACCTGCACGCTCTTTGTCCAGTGTGTGTGTGCAACCCACCTCCACGATGCTTCCCTCAGCTTCATGGCTTGTGCTTTGGGTGTGTGCCCCAAGTTTGGTGAGGAGCTCCTTGGTGGGTGTCAGTGGGTGCTGGATGGCTGGGCCCCCACCTGTGTCAAGCCGGTCCCTCGCTACAGCAGTAGCCCATTGATGGGCATGGTGGATAAGGTCGGTGGCCCAATGCTGCACATGCTCATAAGTTCAGCTGTGCAGGTTGGCATCCTTTACCCTGTGGACCTCACTGTTTCACAGGGCGGTCCTCACCTGCACATCTTCTGCTCTCCATCCAAATAACAGGGCATAATGTCCAATCACGTATTCGGTGATGATGTCAGTTTCCCTAACAGAGAATGTTGGTAGGCAAACACTAAGACATAAACAGAAAAAAGGTCACATGACCTAATACAGTTGTCAAAATGCACATCAACAGTGGATATTACTTGCAAATAATCCACACTACACCATACCCCTCCAAACTATCATGGCTATAGCAGCTTGCATTACACTCCTGTCCCTGAGCTATCTTATTCTCTGCAGTGTTGGACACTTGATTGCATAATCCCCTATTCTCCATGTATTTCTGTGTATAGGGTTAACAGTGGGCATCTTCCATGTGGATGGTGTGTGGATGGTGGCAGGTCTGTGTTTGACAGTGGTGTGTGATGGAGCTGTGAGCACATGCCTGAGTTCATGTAGGAGGGAGACAGTGATGTTATTAGGCCCCATTGAGATATGCTGTTGTTGCCATAAGTGGGCAATATGTACATGCTCACCATTGCTGAGGGAGGGGTGTGGTTGATGTGCATATCCCCCTGCACAACTGGGGTAGACAGGGTGGCAATGTTCCCACCTAATCTGTGTGATGCAGGTTGCCTATATCCATGGCATGTGTGTTCGAGGTATTCTTTACTCCCAGTACAGGGTGAATTGTGTTGTTTCCTCTGAAACTTACAACATATGCAGAGACACAGTTGCAGTTGTCCTTGGTGGTGTGGATATGTCTGATTTATAATCATAGTCAACCTTGCAGGAAGTCACCTGTGAACTTACATGCTTGCTTAGATATAGGTGAACTTGCTTCCAAGTTGTTGCCTGCACCTATGTGTCCCTGTATAGCCAATGTAGCAACTTATTATGTGGTTTGTGTATTGCTGCTGTCCACCAAAGGGGATTACTCTGCCTTGGTGGAGGCTGGATATATAGGTCAGATACTGCTGTGTCCATATAGCTACAGTGGATATAAAGGGTACACACCCCTGTTACGCTGACTGGTATTTGTGCAATTGGAACATGACACCACAATAACTCATTTCAAAACAATTCCCACCTGTAATGTGACTTATAGCCTGTACAATTCAATTGAAAACATAACAACCTGGTCTGTGAAAACATATGGAAATAATACTCAGTACAATAAGCATGTTGAATAAGTGTGCACACCCTTAAACTGATATGTTGTGCATGCACCTCTTGAGATGGTTACAGCATTCATCCATCTTGGTCTGGACTCTAACATCATGGCACATCTTCACTTGGCAATAGTTGCTCACCTTCCTAGAAACACCCTTGATTGTATTTCAATAGAATTGTACCGGTTAGGGGACACATTCAAGATGAGAAACATTATGAAATGATCGTCTGTGGTCTGATTGTCATACAGCACACAACCCTTGAATTCTGACAGGGGTGTGTACACTTGTGATATCCACTGTATATAAGTGTTGATATAGCTGGTAGTGGTAGGCATGGACAGAGGGTCATAACACAGTTGAGCACTTTTCCGATTAATACCTGATAATCATGTCTACTCTAGTACACATATCAGTGTCAGGGCAATGCAACAACCAGTAGCTGTACACATTTATGTATGATGTATGCAATGACACTGATATTGCACACATGTGCAACATGCACAACCTATGTACCTGACTGCTTGAAACCCATGTGATTAGTTTTGTGCCTTCCAGCTGAACATATGCATACATACATGTGCTTAAGGGATACTTGGTATACATTTCTATTCTATGTTAGTATGGGATCCTGTATTTACAGTCTTGCTGCTCAATCATACTTTTCAACCTGTTACAGCAGTACATCTGGACAATGACACACATAAATGGGTGTCAAAAGGGAAATCAGTATTGATACTGTATTACTGTAGCTGCACCATACAGTAGTACATTGATTGCACAGTAGGGTTTGACATCACTGTGATAACCTGGAAGATGTCCAACAGTCATAAGTAGGCTATTATGTTACAGTGTCATTGCTCACAGACCTGCCAATGTTTTGGCTGACATAACACAGGTATATGTCTATGTGACTACAGATATCAGTCACAAATGTGCTGATTGCCCAGTAGAACACTGTACAAGTTGAATGTTATTATTTCAATATATCACATGCAGTTCAACATACATGTCTGCAAAAGTACTTTACTATGCACATACCTTCTGTAGGTCTCTTAGCTTTAGAAGGCAAACATGTGTCATACCCGGCTATGGAAAACATCCCATTAATTGTCCTCGCAGTGGCACAGTCACAACTGTTTTACAGACACCCCTGCGGTTGTCATATATGTGCTGTCCTTTCCCAGGGTGTGTCAGGCTCCTGAGCTGTGATCCTACCTTGCAACCTCTCAGAGCATCACCTCTGGACAAAGCCTAAAAGGATGGGGGGATAAATAGGGATACAGTTTAAATACTCCTGTTACAAACTTAGGAAGTTTGTAGAATGATACATTTTGCATTATGGAGAATATTCTTAAGGATGTGGAGTCTTAAACTGAAGTGTTTGTCATTACTTGATGACTTCAGTCATCAGCTATTTGTCAGAAAAGTACAGATTTCAGGAGGAACAGACCAAAAACTATGATGGTAAAATGTGGGCATTCTGTGAAAATATGTACAGTTGAGAGGTATGTCTGTGATCTCTCCCACTGCAGAGAAGAGAGGGCCAGATGCTATGGCCATAGCAGCTGTTTAGCAGGACATTAGTACAGCAAGTCTTGTTGGGACATATATTCCTCCAAATTATATTTTCCATTATTACAGACCAAGTACTACATTCAATTACATGTTTACATGTTCCACTTGCCATTTTTCTTTCTTCTCTTTTCCAGTTTATGTTTTATTTGTTCTCTCTCTCTCTATCTCTCTATCTTTCTCTCTGTGCACTACAGGGGTAGAGCTGGTTTGAATAGGTGGCAGCATGGCTTTTGTAGGACTTGCTCATGACCAGAAGATGGCCTGTGCACCTATTGGGGTTCCCCACTTGCAAAATGCATGCAGAACAGCTGTGTAGTTCTTCCAATAGCCAATGTCATGGTAATACACTCTTATAAATGAGTACTCCATGTGAGTGTTTGCCTTTTCCCTTACTTGTGAGGAAGACATCCTGGAGTTGTGTGAGTTACTACCTCTTACAACAAGACTTGTGGAGACAAGCCAACTAAATGGTGGAGAAGGTTCAAAACTTAGGGGCAGAATGTGAGTATTGTTGTTATATGTTTGGAATACTGCTAGTTTAACAGGGTTTGTCTGCACATGCTACTTCTGCATGAGTTTCAGTTTGACAAAGTTCTGTCTCTGCATAGCTCTCAACTGTATGGCCATCCACATAATGGTCACTGGTTAGTCTGTTATGTATGGACTGTTCCCCAGACAGGTGTTGTCCTTGGCAAATCAGTAGCATACTCTGGTAATTGCATTATGTAAATGGTTAACATCCATTTGTTTTTCTAAATTATATCCCTCAGAAAAGATATGTTACAACAAACCCTGTAACACCATCAACTTTCTGAGTGTATAACAGGAATATTTCAAGTATGGCCATGTATTTGGGCCTCTGACCCCCAATTATGTCAGGCTTTGTCCAGATGTCATACAGTAGTAGGTTGATAGGTATACTGGTCTATCATTATTTAGTGCTGTCATTCCTGCTGAGGGGAAAGGCTGGGAAACATGTTGAAGTCTGTACATTCAAGAGGTTGGTGTATAGAGAATACTCTTAGATGCCCTTGTAACATATTTTATGTTGGGGACAGTAACACCTGTTTTAAAACAAATCTAGGCTGTTAAGACATGTGAGACATATTACTGAAAAGAAATATGACAGTTCTATAGCCGTACATTTGAATAAATCTCACCATGGGGATAGTAGTGGGTTCCAAGGTTCTGTTTTTGAAAAGGTCTGTTCCTCAGTTTGATGAAACATTCATAAAAAGACAATTGTTATGTACAGACACAATGTATTAATATTAACAGCGATACTTTATCCCTTAGGGGGTTAAATGAGGAGTGTAATTGGAGGCTGTGTATTTAATTATGTAATTAGGTGTTAATTGCATCTTGTGATTAAGACATGTATTTCTGGTAAAGTATTACTCCTTGAAGGCTTTGGCCAAGATAACAGAGTATAATAAACATGTGTAAAGTACTGGCTGGTTGTATTTTTCTCCCCCACCCCCCAGTAAGGAAACCTCTGTAAAAATTTTCTCCAAAGCCAACTTCATGCTACTCAAGTCAGAAGTGACAAACTTCATGACCCCCATGCAGATGGGAACTGAAAGTTTGACTGCTGAATCCTACTCTAAGGCACTGTACGAGCACATCCACTCGTGCATGAACTGTGCCATCCCAAATAGAACCAAGATAATCTCCTCAAAAAAAGGAAGCCAATGTGGTGGTCCCCTGCCATAAACAAACTTTACAACAAAAGGAAGAAACTGTTGCAGAAAAGAGGAAAATCCCAGGATGCAAAAAACTCCCTTACTAGCCTCAGTAAGAAGCTGAGATCCCTCATAAAATCCTCCAAAGCTAATTATGAAAATAAAATTGCCAAAGATCCCAAAGACAACCACAAGGTATTCTATAGCTATGTCAAGAATCTAAATGGCAATGCTCAGATCTGCTCTGAGCTATGCAGAATGTCATTAAATATACTGATCCCAAGGATATTGCCAATATCCTGGCAGATCGATGCAGTGCCAGCTTCACCCACCTTTCATCCCTTAAAGGGCCCATCTCAATACTGAAAGTTTGCCAAATTCTGGTAATAATGACCACACAGGTAAAAACTGTTCTCTTTAAAGCTAAGAATACAGCATCCATGGGACCAGACAGCATTCTGGGCTGTGTACTACATGAACTACAAAATGAACTGGCACCTCACCTATGTGCCATGTTTAATCATAGCCTCACCTCAGGCTTCATGCCCACTGAGTGTTGCACAGCTACAGTTATCCCACTCCACAAGGGGGATCCATCTTGGATCCTGGGAACAACTGCCCCATCAGTCTGATGAGCCTAATCTACAAGGCCATCGAATGTATTGTCATGGAACATGGAACTTATAAACAAAGACATTTGCAAACTTCAAACACTAGACCCCAGCCAGTTTGGGTTCGTGAAGGGTCAATCTTGTCTCCTGAACCTGATTGATTTCTTCAAATTAGTCTCCAGAATTATGGAAGAAGGTAAGGTGGTCCACACAGCCTATCTGGACCTCACCAAGGCCTTTGACTCCACCCCCTACTCTGGAATCATAGATAAACTTACTAAGCTGGGCATTAATCCCTACATCACTTGATGGGTTGCCAACTGGCTTACTGACAGAACCCACACTGTAAAAATAGCTGACACCAAATCCAGCTCCAGACAAGTGACAAGTGGAGTACCAAAAGGGTTCAGTCCTGGGACCGCTCTAGTTTGGCATCTACTTCTCTGAAGTACAGGCCAACACTAAGGGACTCTGACTAACAAAGTTCACAGATGACTGCAAACTGGGAGACATTTTTGAATCCCCAAATGATGTGGATATTCTACAAAAGGTCCTTACAGAAACAGATGCTTGGTGCCAGAGCCATGGGCTCAAGCTCAATGTCAAAAAATGTATAGTTATCCCCTTTGGGAAAAAACATGTACCCGTGAATTGCCACATAGGTGGCAGTACACTAAACACCGAAAGTGTGATAAGAGACATAAGGACACAGGTGGACAGTGGTCTCACCTTTGATAACCACATTGCTACAACAGTCAGGAAATCCTTCTGTGTGCCACACCTCATCACTAAGGGCTTTTCATCCAGAAAATAGGAGGTCATTGTCCCACTGTACTCATCTCTCATTAGACCCATTATACAATGCCCCATTTGGTATGTACCTCTCAAGACATCTGCAACAACTGGAAAGGCCACAGAAATTCCTCACTAAAAGAATCACAGGCCTAAAGCAGATGGCCTATGCTGACTGTCTAAAAAAACTCCAGCTATACTCTGTCGCATATCATCTACTCAGAGGTGATCTCTGCTTAACATACAAGGCCATGTCAAACCCAGAGCTGCTGGACATGCTACACTTAATGAAATCCCAATCCCTCAGAGCCACACACTCCAGGGATCTAAACCTTGTCAACACAATGAACAAAACATACTGGAGGGATAGGTTCCTGACAGAGAGACTCCCCAGACTCTGGAATAGACTGCCCATACATGTCAAGCAGCGCTCCTCTTTGGCCCTCTTCAAAAGAAACCTTGACGATTGGATGGGGATAGGAAATTCACCCCAGAGATCACATCAGTCGCCCTGCTAGACAGGGGTCCAGGGAAGTGAATATTGTGGGATGCAATAGCGAGAAAATTTTAATGACTAGGCTTGTGTAGACCCTAGTGCCTATAGCCTAGTACCAACCTATGAATCTATGAACCTATGATCCTGTGGTGGCCTACAGATTCACATAAAATAGGTAGCAATACATCACAGGACTTGACATGTGGAGACAACCAAACAACATGGGGGACATATCCCCAGATTTGTTAACGGATTCTATGTCATCAGTGCTGTTATACACATGGTGGATTGATAGATTGACAGGGTTTGTGTGGACATGCATTTAGTAAATGACTTCACGACTCACAGTGATATGTCTCTGACATACCTCTCCACCTCCACGCTGTCCACAGACTGGCCACATGTATGCCTGTTATGTTTTGTCTGTTCCCCAGACAGTTGGTGTCCTTGGTATATCAGTCGTGGATTCTGGAGAATGCAGTCAGTAAATACTCACATCTATTGGTATAACCAATGTCATATACCTCATAAAGGATGTTACAACAAACCCAGTGACATCTGCAACTGTCTCAATGTATGACAGCAGTATGTCCAATCTACCCCTGTGTTTGTGCCTCTATCCCAACATGAGGTCAGGCTTTGTCCAGATGTCAATCAAGCACAGACATATTTACTATCATTATTTCTTGACTTCATTCCTGCTACCATCCCAGTGATGTAGTACACCAACAGTCATGCCAGGGAAGAGGCCTTAGATATGAGTCCTGAGCCTGTGCATTCTGAGGTGAACTATACATGTGAGAGGCCTGTGTATGTCTGGCCATTGTTAACAGACTGTCATGATTGTGTACACATGTCATGTGTACATATTATTTGGGCTGTGTATGGGGGGGGTGGACGTAAGTGTTGTGACTCCTTCCTTATCTGACTGTGCATACTGCTCCAGTTTCCACTGATCTATTGGCTGTATGGGTTTGTTGGGGCAGACTGAGACATGTCCTGTACCAAGGTCAGGATTCAGACTACACTGACAATTGGGACTCTATATGTAGTGCTAATGTGTGGGTGTCAAACAATGATGTAGTTTTTCACACAATCCATATACTCTACTGTTCACTTGACTTAATGGTATGTGACTGTGAGAGTGGTGATGTTGGTTGCAGGTATGGCCTTTCACATTGGTGTATGTTTGTCACTGCTGTGACATCCCTCTCTCTGTTCATTAGTAATACAGGTGCCAATCCTGGGATAAAATTTCTGTTTCCCATCCATAGATCCAAATAAATGGGGAGTCTGTTTCAGAATAGTGCTATGCTTTGTCAGATATATCTTTGCTTCCAAAACTGCTTTGTTGATATTGCAAAAGAGGCTGAGATCACTACACAATGTACTTCTGATCATACCTCTGAACCTGGAAATATCAAAAATCTGGACAAGGCCAATGAAAAATAGGTACAAATCTGTATGCTGATTAGCATCAAATTTTCATGCATAATTATGTAACCTCACCCACTCCAATGGAATTGTGGGATACCAACTTTCAAATGCAAACTGAAGAACAGACAACCAAAATATGGCACCAGAGTACCCCTGCAGCCATTCCAATGTCTCATGACCTGTCTATTTCACCCAATTTGCCATAAATACTAATGCGTGCATACTGCTTTACTTCTACAATGATTATTTGGATTTTATTTTTACATTTTATAGCACAATGCACAAGCACTAAGACATCTGCTAAACAAAGCTACTAAACAAAGCAATACTGTCTCACAATGAAACTAGACTTGGCATTAAAACTTCTCTGCCATTGAAACTCACATTCATTGTAACAGCATTGAAACCCACACACCACACCCAAAGAAAGTGCATCTGACCAGTGGTGAATAAAGATTATCTTTGGACTGTTTTCAAATCATTGGCCCCTTGCACACAAAGCAAGAAACATACATGTGTTCTTTGACATACCTTCCTGACTTTATTAAATTATATTACTTGTATAATACAGCACATTTGTTATATAGAGCTCATTTTAAACTTATTGTTTGAGCATTTTTCCAGTAGGCAATGAAACAAAATGCATGAACCAGTAATGACAAAACCACCCAATTTAGAACATTTCCATCATAAAAGTTTACTTCTACACCCACACTATAAATAGAATGACAGTAGTGTAAGCCATAGGCATCTTGCCCAGCTTCTTGCACTTATTTTCAATTTCAGTATTTTTTTTTGGGGGGGGGACAAAAGGCAAAAAAAACAGGGACACATTTTAAACATTGCTTGTATAATTTTGGAAAGTTGATTTCACTGGCAAGGCTTGAACCTAGGAGCCTGTGCACTACAGTCAGAGCAAAATACATCTATGCCAAATCAGCAGTTTTCTGAAAAAATAGGAAGAATGAAACTTAAATGGCTATCATTTAGTGAATTCAGTTCTTACTTCTCACCATAGCTCTCAACCGTTTAGCACAAAAAAACCTGGACAAAGCCAGTAATGGGGGAATACAAATTAATTTCTCACTTTTCACAATAGCTCTCAACTCTTAGCACAAAAAACCTGGACAAAGTCAATAATGGAGGAATACACTACAGTCAGAGCAACATACCACTATGCCAAATTAGTTTCCTGAAAGATAGGAAGACTGAAACTTAAATGGCTATCATTTAGTGAATTCAGTTCTTACTTCTCACCATAGCTCTCAACCTCTTAGCACAAAAATACCTGGACAAAGCCAATAATGGGGGAATACCAATTCAGTTCTCACTTCTCACCATAACTCTCAGCTCTTAGCACAAAAAACATGGACAAAGTCAATAATGGGGGCATACAGCCCCAAAATAGGGACACATTTCAAATACTGATCTTATAAACTTAGAAATTGCTAGAATAAATGGTTTTGTGTTACCATTTATTTATGGAAGAATATGAAGTCTGAAATTCAAATGCCTGTCATTATTTACTGAATTCAATCCTGCAGTGATTTGCCACAAAAATCCTAAAAAACACAGATTTTATGAGGAACAGATCAAAAATATGAGGCACAAATTTACAAGTTTACACACGCACGTGCACACACACACACACACACACACACACACACACACACACACTTGGGAATTGTTGCACCCCATCATTTGGACCACAAAACTTGGTAAAAACTGAATAATTCGATACGGTTGGGAGGTATGCTTCTGATGCCGTTTGACTTGCTGACTTGCAGAAAATCTATCAGTATTGGGTTGGAGGATGCCTTGTATGACAGACACAGGTCACCTCCCAGCAGTCTGTAAGATACAGAAGATAATGACAGGGCTTTGAGTTGGTCCATGCAAGAAATGTTGTTTAGGTTTTGTATTCTTTTAAATAGGTATCCTTGTACACAATCCAGCTGTTGCATGTGTCTGGGCAGATACATTACTAAGGCAACTTTATATTCAATGGTTGTTCTTCTGAGGGCTGAGTAAAGGGGGACAATGACATCTCTAGATCTAGACACAATCCCTTTCTTTATAAGCTTTGCAATACAGAATGACTTTCTTACAACAATGAAAACATGTTAGTCAAAAGTTAGATCACTGTCCACATAAGTTCTCAAATCTCAAAAAACTGTGTCAACTCTTAGGAGTGTATTCTCAATGTGGTAGTTTTCTGGGTGAATGACTTTCCAAATGATACAATAATGCATTTTTTGGCATTTACTTTCAGTCCATGATTTTGGCACCAGTTATTTGTCTGGGATTTCCTGCAGGATGGTCAAGTCATTTTGGGATTCAATGATTGCTCCTAGCTTGCACTGCCTTGCAGTCATATGCAAACTTTGCCAGCCAGAGCCCTTTGGTACTGGCTTTTACTTCAGAAAAGTAGATGTTAAACAGGAAAGGCTCAAACACAGAACCCCGGAGAACTCCATTGATGACTGGTCTTTTTGTGGTGATAACTTCCCCTATTTTGATTTCCTGTGCCCTATGTGTTACTCAGTTGGCAATCCTGTGGTTGACATAGGGCCTCGTGTCAAGTTTATTTATCTTTTCTTCTGTGCCTGCATGAACAAATGTATCAAAAGCTTTGACTAGGTCAAGTTATGCAGTATGTACTATTTTTTCTGATTCCATTGCTTTGGTGACCTTTTCAAAAACATATGTATATTTATATGGGGGTTGCATGTACATTGTTGAAGGGAATTGATTTTGAATGCATTTTGTTTGAGTGAATTTTGTTGAACCAAAATGTAGTTTGAAATGAATGAATGGAAAGGGTGTAATTTTGGGCAAGATCACATAATACTCTAGCATTGTGTGAATTCAGAGTTGCTATATTTAAGTTATCGGGTTTGTGGGAGATACACTTCCTCATCTGTATGGTGCAGGGGGCTTGTTCCCTTGATGAATATGGTTCTTTTGAGTTAGTTCACATTTTATAAGTCTGTATTTTGATATTGTTTTCTTAATGATATGGACATCTTAGGAAAGTGATCTTTGGTAGGGTGTGTGTGTGTGTGTGTATGTGTGTGTGTGTGTGTGTAAGCATATATATATATATATATATATATATATATATATATATATATATATATATATATATATATATATATATACATAGACACACACACGCACACATATGTATGTATTTATTTCCATATATATGTATATATATATATATATATATATATATATATATATATAATATATATATATATATATATATATATATATATATAATGCATATATATATATATATATATATATATATATATATATATATATATATACACACACACACACAGAGAGGCAGACAGATTTCACTTTCAGATCTTCATTTCTTTTAACTGCAGAAGCAGAACAAGAACTGGGCTCTGATGTTAAGGTCTAGCAAGGCACTATCTGCATGTCAATGACACCAACAGGAGTACTGCAGACAAAAGAGAAAACCCAGTTACCAATCACTAAATCTCCAAAAATGTGATTGGTGGAATGGATATTTATAACCCTACATAGACACAAAACCTCAGTGGTGCATGAACAATTTAAATACCTGATAAACTCTGATCCTGACCACGGAGATGAACCCCAGTCTGTTGATAAGTGGAGACAGTCATATGAAGCGCTTCCGTTTTGTTAAAGTAATCACAGATGGTACACAGGACAGACTTAAGGCAGCAGATGAGGCTGTTGCGGATGTCATTAAGCAGCAGATACAGCTTGTGCTGTGTCTTTGGGGACCATGGCTGTGCTGAAAGTGCAAGAGAAAATGAAGCTGTGATTCCACTGTGAAATTAATCTTCATCCCCCTGTGATTACCATAAAACAGTTTAAAATACTCTAAGCAGATCCTTAACTGGCTTAGTTACTTAGTATTAAGGCCGGACCTAGCTACATGGGCCTTGCAGTCATTCAGTGACAAGCACTGTTCCTCTGCCTGAATTCAGGTTTGTATCCTTCTTTCCTTGGGTGTCATCTTATTTATTAAATAACCATCATGAAGGTATAATGTTCAGATCATTCATGCCTGGCGCCTCCACTTAGAATATGTTGCCAGCACTAACATGAAGAATACAGTAATCCAGAGAACATAATTCTAGGGATCAGAGGAACAAAGAAACACCTTATTAATGGTAAGGTCACCATTTTTTATCACAAAAGTTTTTCTTTTCACCTGACAGCATGGGAAGAATTTCTAGAGTTTGTTATGAATGTAGACTATATAACATGATCAGAATAAAGCTTACTGTCTAGTTATATATGTTTATGCTAATTACTAGTAACACATTATTATAAGCTTTCTAAACTAAATACAGAGACGAAAATAAACAATAATAGTCACAATGGATACACATCCTTTAATGGTATAAATAAACTACACAAACTACTCAAACATTAGAGTTTTTATAATTTTTATGTTTATTTATCATTAATGTTTCCTACCTTTGGACTTAAGCCATTATTGTAGGTGTGTTCATTGTATAACATCGACAATTATTTAGGTTGAATGAGGAAGAAACATGTTGAGGTTCTTAGCAAATAACCTTCATTATAGTCGTAATTAACTGGGTGGCAAATTATGGCTTGAATAATACATGTTGAAGTAACATTAGGCAAATATAACCACCAAAAACCTTCTTCTAGGATATTTATCTGAAAGCTTGCATTCAAAGCTCCTGTGAACACAACCAAAAAGCAAAGAGATACTAGAAGTTCAGAAGCTATTCATGACTAGCTCAAGGTTCGTTTTACTCATCAGTTGCACTGCCCTTCAAAATACTTATATACTACAAAAAAGTACAGTTGCAGTGGTTTACAGTTCATTTCAACTCTTAATAATGTGCTTCTTGTCCTGGATTTAAAGTCATTATTAAAGGGAGTTGTGACACCCGTGCCCTGGCCCAGCAATCAAGGAGCCTCAATCCTCACCACTAACACCAGAGAGGGCATCTCATATATGAAGGAAAGAATAACAAATACACACAGTAAAGTGCAATTTCCCTTAAGAGCACACAAAGATCGCAATAAGTCTGGGGCTGGCCGCTCCCTTGCTCTCCAGGTCCCCAATAAGACTCCACACTGGCACAGCTATAGGGTCCTAGATAGCTGGGCAAGCTAAAATTTCTAGCACCCTCTCTGTCTAACCAGTGCTTCGTGTCCCTGCCCAAGTAGCTGACACACACACACACACACACACACACACACACACACACACACACACACACGCACGCACACACACACACACACACACACACACACACACACACACACACACACACACACACACACACACACACACACGCACACACTTTGAGATAAGTTTATACAACCACACAGACACTCCTGGGAAAGTCTGGCATTGGTTCTCCAGCTGTGCCCCCTTTACCCAGACTAATTATCTCTTCACAAAACAGCCACAGTTGAAAGGTTTAAAATATTTAATAATAAATACTAAAAACACAAGACAATACTTCTTACTACATGGTGCTAGTCAAGAGTCCAGAGATCACAGAGAAATACTTAAAATAATTCAGTAGTACAGTTCCGACATCACATAAAAACACTTAATCTAATATTTCTAGTTTCTAGCTATTTCTAAGAGAAAACACAACTCTAAGATAAACTTACTTGTAGAGCAAGACAGTGCTGTGAGTTGGATGGTCAAGACAAAAATGCTTAAAAATCTCTGGTTTTCTCTGTTTAAATTTAAATTGCAGTTCTGATTCACATTATATAATTCTTTACACTTTCCTGGGGTTCCCAGGCTACACATTACATCATTCTCCACACTTTCTGGGTTCCCAGGCTAACAGAAACTGCATTTACATTCTTAACATCTCCTTTTGTTATCTTGTAGCTGGTCAGGAAGCAGGGCAATAAAAATACATTTGCATGTTTAAATCTAGCAATTTAACTCTTGGTTAAAACAATAGAAAGAATATCTTCATCTAGATGGGCTGGAGCCGACTTTAGATCAAAGGGTCATAACATGCTTTTACTTGGTCAGTAGAGAGCACTGTTGTGACATTTTTTGCAGTTCCACATCTAACAGCAGTTTTTCCATTTAAGACAACAAGCCCATGCCTTACATTAATATTTACAAATGATAGAATTATCTATAAAATTCTATTTGGCTAGGCTGGCAGCCTTCACATTTCTCTGCCTTCCCCAGACAACTCAAGCTAGTTTTTCAACTGACCCTTGAGAAATGCTGCTTGAGAGAGTTAGGTCTATCTGAGTATACCTTACCCCATTCCTTGTCTTGAGAGCCCATCTGCATTGGCATTGCTACTACCACTGCGGTGCTGCACTGACATATCATATACTTGCAACCCAGGTTCTATCTTAGCAACTTGGTATTTTGCTGGCTGACTTTGTTTAACCATGTTAGGGGGCTGTGATCTGTCATAACAGTGAATTTCCTTCCATACAGTTAAGGCTGAAGTTTCTGCAGTGCCCACCCTATGACTAGACATTCCTTTTCTACAGCTGCATAGCATTCATCCCTGGGTTGAGCCTTGGAGTGAGATAAACCACTGGGTGCTCTTCCCCCTCTGAAGAAATCTGGCTAAGTACAGTCCCCACCCCATGGTTTGAAGCATCCACCTGCACAACAAATTCTTTGTTGTAATCTGGACTGGCTAACACAGGGGGTTCTCCCAAAGCTTCTTTAAGCATCTGGAATGCCTGCTCACATACTGGGGTCCACACTACCTTATCTGGCATGTTCTTCATTGTCTGGTCTGTGAGGGGAGCAGCTATGGTACTATAACTGGAGACAAACTTTCTGTAGTACCCTGTTGTCCCTAAGAATGCCCTCACCTGCTTTTTAGTAACAGGTGCAGGCCATGCATGAATGGCTTCCACTTTGGCAGATTCTGGCCTTATCTTACCACTCCCCACTCTATGTCCTAGGTAGGAAACCTCTGCCATACCCATCTGACATTTGCTCAGAGTAATGGTCAACCCTGCCCTCTGTAGTCTAGCCAGCACCTGCCTGACATGCTGAAGGTGCTCTGACATGGAATGGTTGTAGATGGCAATATCATCTAGGTAAGCAAGGGCAAACCCTCCTGCTAGGATATGATCTACCAGCTTCTGGAAAGTCACTGGGGTATTTTTCATCCCAAAGGGCATCTTTGTGAACTCATACAAGCCAAAAGGGGTCACAAAGGCTGACTTCTCTCTAGTACTGGGAGTCAAGGGCACCTGCCAGTAACCCTTGGTAAGATCAATGATTGTAAGATACTTAGCCACACCCAGCTGCTCTATGGCCTCATCTGTCCTAGGCGTGGGATAAGCATCTGACTCTGTGTGACTACTTAATTTCCTGCAGTCCACACAGAACCTGGTGCTGCCATCCTTCTTTGGCACCAGTACCACTGAGGAGGCCCAAGGACTGTTGGACTGTTGAATCACTCCTAGATCCAACATCTCCTGTACCTCTTCCTTCAGAGTCTGTTTGACTCTCTCAGGCACTTTATAAGGGGCCTGCCTAATAGGCCTTTGGGGCCCTGTGTCCACCTGGTGCTGTCCCAGATGGGTTTACCCTGGTTATCCAGTGAACATGTCCCCAAATTCCTGCAACACTGCTTGGATTTCTCGAACCTCGGTAGGAGATAACTGCTGGGACATTGCTACCCCTTCCAATGAGGTGTCAGCCCAAGCCTCACTGAGCAGATCTGTCCCCAGATCTCCCTCAGACTCCTCCTGCAATCCACTGCAAATGCTCAGCAGAAGGGCCTCCCTATCATGGTAAGGTTTCATCATGTTAACATGGTACAATTTGTGCCCCTGTCTTCTGCCTAGCAGTTCCACCATGTAATTAACATCACTTATCTTTCTTACCACCTTGTAGGGTCCCTCCCAAGCTACTTACAGCTTGTTGTGTCTGACAGGAATGAGAACCATTACCTGCTGCCCCACAGCATACTCTCTAGCTCGAGCATTCCTGTCTTACCATACCTTTTTCTGTTGTTGGGCTTCTGCCAGGTTCTCTTGGGCCAAGCCCATGAGTTCCCTGAGCCTTGTCCTGAGGTTTAGGACATATGCCATAACAGACTCCTTGTGAGACTCACACTCAGCTTCCCTCTCATCTCGAATTAAATCTACAGGTCCCCTCACCCTATGCCCATACAGCAACTCAAAGGGTAAAAAACCTGTGGATTCCTGGGGAACCACTCTGTGAACAAACAACAGTTGGGGCAAATATTTGCCCCACTCCCTCTTAAACTGATCTGCAAATCCCTGTAGCATGGACTGGATTGTAGAGTTTAATTTCTCAACAAGACCATTATTCTGGGGATGGTAGGAGGTGGTCTTCATGTGCTTCACCCAACAGGACTTCCACAGACAAGCCAGCAGGCCAGACATGAAATTGGCACCTCTGTCAGTCAGTATTTTTTTTGGGAAACCTAACCTGCTGAAAATCTCTAACAAAGCATTTGCCACCTTTTCTGCCTCAATGGAGGACAAAGCCACTGCTTCAGGGTATCTTGTAGCATAATCTACTACCACTAGGATATACTTTTTCCCTTTAGAATTTGGGGCATTCAGAGGACCAACAATATCCATAGCTACCCTCTGAAATGGGTCCTCAATCACAGGCAAAGGCATCAAAGGAGCTCTCACCTTCTCTCCTGCCTTGCCTACCTTTAGAAACTGCTCACAGGTCCTGCAGTACCTTGTTAGATCTCTGGAAATTCCAGGCCAATAGAAGTTCTGCATAATATGCCTCTGTGCACGTTTTATGCCCATATGACCTGCAATGGGAATATCATGGGCTATGGCTAGACGTGCCAGATGGTAGGGTCTAGGCACTACCAACTGCTGTACTCTCTCACTGTCTAACCCTCCCTCAGGGGGTCCACTCTCTGTATAGTAACCATTTGTACCAGTATACAGATTCCCCCTTTCCTTGAGAATCAGGTGCCTCCCTAGCTACCTGCCTCAGGCCTTGCAATGTAGGGTCTGAAAGCTGAGCCTGTCTCAACTCTCTCCTTGTAACCCTTCCTAGCTCCCCTTCCACAGTAAGTCTGGCATCCTCTGACAGTGGTGACTCACTGTCAGCCTGGGTTCTACTACTCACCTCTACCTTTGCAGTCACTTTGTCTAAGGGACCATCAGTACCCAGAAGCAGCTGTGGCTCACATTCAGTCTCACTGCTACAGGGTAGCTCCCTCCCTGAAGTAACCACCTTACCAGTCCTGGCTGCAAGTATGCAGTCTGTCTGGTTCTCCCCAGGCTACCAAACCCACATGCTTGTCTCCTAGCCTGACTGCATGCAACTGCATAAGCACATGGTACTGCCTCATCCAAATCCTTCCCTATCAGGACATCTGCAGGATGGTAGTCCAGTACTCCTGTTGTCTCAAGGCAACCTACCATTGGCATTTTGCCTTTCCCACTTTCTGGCTCCCTCACCTTTTATTCCCTACCTTGCCTCCATGGACACCTGTATGCCACATGGCCCCACTAGTTGCATTCAAAACATTTAACCCTAGCTCCTGGATGTGTACCTGGACTAGTGGCTTCCCCTGCTACTGGAAGATTCTGTTGGGGTAGTCTGTGCTTCCCACCATGGATTCCTTTAAACCCATAAGCAGTATTGGGGTTCCCCTTCCTGTGCAGGGCTGTTCTGATTGCCAGGTATAGGTCTCCCTTCTTCCCCAACTCATCTGAAGTAGCACAGTGTCTATCAGCTAACAAGATCCTCATGTCCTCAGGCAAAGTGCTAAGGTCTTGTTCTCTCACCAAAAGGTCTGCCAGCCCTTCAAAAGTGGTGGCCTGACATCCACTCACCCACCTATGGAACTAAGTGCTCAGTTCAGCAACATATTCACACACACTTTCATCTGCCTTGCGTCTATGCTCACAAAACTTTTTCCTATACATTTCATGTGTTAGCTTAAAAAACTCTAATAGACAATTTCTTACAGCAGTATAATCAAAACATGCAATGTCAGACATTTTAGACTATACAGTTACAGCTTTACCATGGAGTAAGGGGGTCAGGAACCATACCCAGCGCTTCTGGTCAACACTAAACTGTTTGGATGCCCTCTCAAACATATGAATGAAACTATCAAAATTATCCCCCTCTTTAAACTGCAGAAGAAATTTACTGACCTTTTGTGCTTCTGGGGTCCAGTTACTCCCTTCCCCATTACCTCCATGACTCTGATGAAGAGTCAGCATTTCTCTCTCATGCTTCCTCTGCCTCTCCTTTTCCTCTGCTTCTATCTCCAAATGCCTGGCCTCCAACTCAAGTCTCTTTAGCTCCAGATGGATTTCTAAGTCCTCTGGAGAAAGGTTGAGCTGTCCATTCTCCGAAGGTATTATATCTCCACTGCCAATCTGATTGTCCTCCTGGTTGCTGTTTTCAGATGCAGCTGTAACCAAGGCTGCAATCAGGTCTGCCTTAGACAGGTTTCCATGCACCAGTCCCCTAGCCTGGCACATTTCCACCAGCTGGCTCATTGTCAGCTTTCCATACTCCTCTGCTGACATGATGCCTGCTCACTCTGACTAACTAAGCTAACAAAAGAAATAAAATAATTGTGATCTGAACTCTGAGTATTTGCTGCATAGCTGTTTTAGAGTACAAAACACCTTCAAAGCTCACTGTACACAAGCTACAGGAATTTACTCTATCCACATCACTACAAGCCAATTAGTATTTGCCAACCAAGTAATATATGGTGTGGATATCCCACCGCTGCCAAACAATTAAAATGTGATGCCCGTGGCCTGGACCAGCAATCAAGGAGCCTCAATCCTTACCACTAACACCAGAGAGGGCATCTCATATATGAAGGAAAGGATAACAGATACACATAGTAAAGTGCAATTTCCCCTAAGAGCACACAGAGATCACAGTCAGTCAGGGGCTGGTCACTCCCTTGCTCTCCAGATCCCCAATAAGACTCCCCACAGGCACAGCTATAGGGTCCAGATCTCAGCCTAGCTGGGCAAGCTAAAATCTCCAGCACCCTCTCTGTTCAACTAGTGCTTCGTGTCCCTGCCCAAGTAGCTGACACACACACACACACACACACACACACACACACACACACACACACACACACACACACACACACACTTTGAGATAAGTTTAAGTTTATACAACCACTCAGGCACTCCTAGGAAAGGCTGGCATAGGTTCTCCAGCTGTGCCCCTTTTACCCAGACTATACGGTAGAAATCACTGCCACCATCCAGGTAATAATTATCAGCTACCCAAAGGCCCTTAAAAGGGTGTTATTACTGTGCAATGTTATTATCCAATTGGTAGTATAACTAAACAGTCAAGGCTTATTAGAGTGACTTGTTACAGGATCCTTATAT
>NC_056732.1:156701072-156723572 GCF_019279795.1 Protopterus annectens | reverse complement strand
GGCTTTGTCAAGGGAAGATCCTGCCTTTTGAACCTGGTTGACTTCTTTGAAACAGTCACCAAAGCCATAGATGAAGGGAAGGTAGTCCACACAGCCTATCTGGACCTTGCAAAGGCATTTGACACAATACCCCCTCGAGCATCATAGATAAGCTATCCAGCTTAAATATAAACCCCTATGTCACAAGATGGGTCGCAAACTGGCCCAAAGACAGAGCCCGCAGAGTGAGAGTTGCTGGAGCCATGTCAGACTCGAAACCGGTCACAAGTGGCGTCCCACAGGGTTCTGTCCTGAGACCACTCTTGTTTGGTATATACTTTTCCGAGGTACAGGCAAATGTGGGAGGACTATGTCTCACCAAATTCCCAGACGACTGCAAACTGGGTGCCATAATCGACTCTCCAGCTGACATAAACATCCTTCCAAAAAGGTCTCACAGAGACAAATAACTGGTGCCAGTGCCATGGTTTAAAGCTAAATGCCAAAAAATGTATAGTCATACCCTTTGGCAAAAACAATGTGCCCACAAATTACCACATAGGCAGAAACCCATTAAGTACAGAGAAAGTTATTAGGGACCTGGGGACCCAAGTTGATAGCAATCTCTCCTTTGAAAACCACATTGCCAAAGTGGTTAGAAAGACTTTCTACATAGCCCACCTCATCACGAAGGATTTCACATCTAGATCAAGAGAGGTAATCGTGCCCCTTTATTCATCCCTCATCAGGCCCATCATAGAATACAATGCCCCTTTTGGGATGTACCTTACCCGACACCTGCAGCAATTAGAAAGACCCCAAAAGTATCTCACCAAGAGGATCAAGGGTCTCAAACAGATGCCATATGCTGCTCGGTTAAAAAAACTTCAGCTCTACTCAGTTGCATACCACCTACTTCGAGGCGATCTATGCCTGACATACAAAGCTATGTCAAATCCAGAATTAATGGACATGCTCCACCTCAGTAAATCTAAATCCCTTAGAGCCACACGCTCGAGGGACTTGAACCTCAGCACAGAAATAAATAGAACTTGCTGGAGGGACAGGTTCATAACCCAGAGGCTCCCTTCGCTCTGGAATAGAATTCCAGTTCATGTGAGGCAGAGCACCTCACTGAATCTCTTCAAGAAGAATCTCGATAGGTGGATGGGGGATCGTAGGTTTGTCCCAGGGATTACTCCCCTGTCACTATTAGACAGAGGCACAGTAAACTAAACCTTAAAAAGGGCACAGTATACTCAAATCAAGGAGTGGCGTAAGCCATACAGAATCGGGCTAGGCTTATAATTGCCCCAGGGCAGATAGTCTAGTATGAACCTATGAACCTATTAGTAAATCTTGTTCAGTGAAGACATCCTGTGAATGGATGGCTTTATTAAGGCCACCTTATCAATAAAGAGCTATGTAGCCTTTTTGCAGTTGAAAGATAAAAACAAACAAATTCTGGACCACTGAAAAAGCTGGAATTCAGAATTTTGAATGGAATTGCATAGCTGGGAAGTTCAATACAATGACGCTCAAACAAACAACAGCAAAAAACAGGTCTGGGGAGTCAATAAATTCCAAACAGGTTTCGTGCAAAGCCTACATGGAGTTTACAACTTAGTGGGTTGGACAGCAATGCTAATTACATATTAATGCTACTCTTCATGCTTACATGAACGCAAATGACGTTTTGTGTCCAGCAACACTCTTGTTGGTCAGGAAACTGTGCAGAGCAGCACAGACGCAGAAAGAAGATCTATATAAGTTTGCCAATGGGCAAACCTGCTTTTCTAGATTGTGCGGACTGCCACAATGACTATCAGGGTGAAAATACTGCAATAACTGTAGTATTAACACATTATAGAAAAGTGCACCCATTTGAATGTGCACTACAAGTATCTTCAGACTGAAATGACAGATGGTGGGGTAAACAGCAAGGCCAAATGCAATGAAACTTAAATATAGTAGGAAGGAAAGTGTGCTAATTAAAATGGGTACAGACATGAATGATAGAAATGAAGAAAGAGGAAGAGGGCATGCAAAATATGGCAATATACCCAAGACAGAATATGTTAATGCTTGTATACTTCCAAGACAAGTCAGTAGCATAACGGGAAGCACACATGTAGATAGCATAGTATACAGTGCTGTTTACACCTTCTGTGTTAGTGAATATATCTATATCATCAATAATGACAGTGTATGTGTGACTGTTGCACAAGGTTACATGTCAATGGAGATAAATGGTTGTGATATAAACATCACTGAGATGATCACTGGAGAGGACATTTAGCAAGGATGGTATATACAACTGGGGGTATGTACATGTTGTGCAGATCTGCAAAATGATTTGCTTGAACATTACTGAAATGTCAGCATACCTCACAAGCAATTATGGAGACATAAAGCAACAGACTCCTGGACAACTGCTGACAGAAGCAGGCAGGATCAGAAACAATTCTAAAATATTAACAATATTCATCTGTGACAGTGACAGAATACGTAATGTTAAGTTATCGTACATGTTCTGCAGGAACAGATGTGTACAACTGTGATGATTACCAGTGTTCTGTAAGGGGAATTCACCAACCTTTTTCCAAAAATAAACATCTTTGGAAGTGTTAAACTTGGATTTGAATTCAGGGGCAATCCTGATCAATTGAGAGGTTTCAAGTGATGAATAAGCCACAAGCCACACATGCAAGAATCAAACCCATGCCATCAGTCTTGACAATGATCTGCCTGTTTAATGGGTTCAACACAGTAGGACATATCACACATGCATCTTGTACAGCACCTTGAAGGGAATTCTGAATTGTCAATTCCTAATAGGTATGCATAACAAAGAATAGTTCTGTATGGACAACATGTGCAAGCTCACTGCCCCATATGTAATACACTTAACTAAACCATATGTAATATACTTAACTAAACCATCCCTGGCTGACATAGGTATCAGTCATAAGGATAACAACACTTACAAACAACACACTATTATGAGTAGATTGCCAACACACAGCTGTGTATTACATGCATCTGCACATGTAACATCAATGGTTATTGTCTGAAGCATCTGCAACTGATGTGTGACTTAAGAACTGGTGTGTTATAATAAATAGTACAGCAGTATGTGAGACTGATGGCGATACATCAACTATGCCCCTATTCACAGAAACTACAGCAGTACAAAGTTGAACAGGAATGAGCTAGGAAGCAGGCACTGTGGTATTGTCCACATATCAAGCATGGCATGGAGAACACTCTATAAGCTTATGCCAAACCTCAAGATATGTGCCACATTAGTATTGAGGTCTACTTTAATTAAACAAAAGCGCAATCCATCTAATATGAATCTGTCGACACGTAAACAGCAAAACGTGGAAACATCGAACGCACTAAATAGTAAAATCAGAAATGTCGAATCGTCATAGTTGGCCCATCTGCGGTATAGCTCCATGAGGTAAGTGTGCAATAGTTACGGACCTTAGTGTTAGGGTGCGGGTTAAGGTAAGTGCATAGATAGGTAATGTATGTAAGGTTTAGTGTAGGGTTTTGTTAAGTGTATGTGTGTGGAATATTTACTTTGTGTGGGTATAGTTCTGTAGGGTAAGTGTGCGGTAGTTATGGAACTTAGGGTTAGGGAGGGGTTAAGGGTAGTGCATAGATAGTTGTGTATGTGGGGTTTAGTGTAGGGTTACAAGTGGGGTTTTGGCACTTTAATTTAAGGTTAGTAGTAGGGTTTTGGTAAGTGTATGTATGTGTTTTTTGTTGCGTTTGCTTAGGTAGTATGTTACGGGCGGTGGGGTTGGCTGTCTATTGCGGTTTTGATGTTTAAATTTTGCGGTTTTGTATGTTTGATGTCACATTTCACTGTTTATGTGTCGACGGATTCTTATTCGATGGATTGCGCTTTCGTTTAATTAAAGTAGACCCTATCATTGACCCCCTGACATTGCCACTGAAAATGTTATACTGGCATTAAATCCTGACATGCATGCATGCATATGTGTTCATGCAAACTATCATATAGTAATACTGATGCAATGTACTGTTGCATTTATGATGCTCCACAGTCACACTATAGCTGTACCTAGGATACAGTTGGACTTCATAATTTCATAGGATCATATGAGAGTAATAGGCTGATGTCCCAAAATGACATAAAAGCCTAACCATATTTAACACAAGTTTCACAATTTTAAATAACTATGTGAAAAAGTTCACACAGTTGTGAGCCTGTGCCATGCTATCTAAGATCAATCACCTCTACCCATGAGGGACATGACAGCAGCACCAGGAGTACAATTACCATTGACTATCCATTGATGTAGGTCGCACTTGAATTGGGTGAAGGAAGACCTTTGCTTTACATGAATGGGAAGCTTGTTCCAGAGAAGAGGTAGTGTCTGAGAGATGTTTCTATTTCTCCAATATGATTTATTATGTCAGAGGCTAGGTTAACATTCTTGAAATGAGTGACCCTTGCACAGTTTGTTTTACCAATGTGTAAAATTTCCATCGGGGATGGATTGTAGACTGCCTTGTAAGTCAGACACAAATCAACTCTTAGTAGTTTGTAGGGGACAGAGTGCAGTGATATGGGTTTCAGTCTTTCCACGTAGGACGTGTTTTACACCTTGTATCTGCCCTGTGCAAAATCTCTGGTGTTGCTCTAGCTGTTGCAGATATGTGGTGAGTTACATGCAAAAGTGTGCATTGTTCTCAATTATTGTTTGATGAGGTCCAAGTAAAATTAAGTTATAATGTCCTTTGATCTGGATGACATGCCCATACTTATGAGTTGTGCCACATAGAATAAATTTGTTACCACTGAGGATGCGTGTTAGTTGAAGTTTCACTTACTGTCTACCAGAGTACCCAAATCACATACCACTGGGTCTACTCATTGGCGTGTACTGTCTATATTATAATTAGCCTGGGTATTTGCTTTGCAAAAGGGAATAATTATGCTTTTTTGGACATTTAGTGTGTCTCCATGGCTCTGACACCAATCATTTGTGTGTGTTAATACTTCCTGTTTATATCAATACTATTACTGGAGTCAAGGATTGTCCACAATTTGCAGTCATCCACAAATTTGATTGGACAAAGGCTGGCTAAGTTTGTCTTGACTTCTGTGAATTAAATAGCACACAGGAAAGGGAATAGAACAAAACCCTGTGGAACTACAGTGGTCACTGCTCTCTTGCCAGAGGTGAATTCAAGCACTTTGACAGTATGTGTCCTGTTGGTGATCCACTGGGCTACCCACTTATTGACATAATGGTTTATGGCCATATGATACAGTTTCTCTGTAATAACTAAGTGTGGAATTATTTCAAATGGGTGGGATGCACATTCTTTAACTCGTTCATGGCCTTGGTGACCTTTCAAAGAAGTCAACCAGATTTAATAGACACACTTTAGCTTTAATGAATAATAGTGAGTTGGTTACACAGTTGTAAAGTTACCTACATTCTTGGTAATAAGGTCCATGATGATTCTTTCCATTGGCTTACAGAAGAGGCTAGTCAGCCTTATGTGTCTATAATTCCCTGTGCTGGGTGATGGTCAGCCCTTGGTTCAGACAGGTGACTGTTGCTGTCCACCATTCTGCCAGAACATTGCCTGTCTGGAGTCTGTGATTAAGTATGGATCCAACTGTGTCAGATAAGTCATGTTTTAATTTATTGATAAGGCAACCTGGGATGTTATTGGGGTTCACTGATGCCATGTTTGTAGCCTTAGAGAGTGCACAGATGATCTGATCTCTTGAGAAAATATGCCGAGTGATATTTGCATGTATACTTTGGGTGATGACTAGTGGGGACAGGGGGGTGAAGTTTGATGCAAATCTGTCAGCAGGTTGTCTGTTGCCTCTGGATGAGTATTGTTGGTGCCATCCACAACCATCTGTGTGCATAGCTGTGCATTCCCCTTAAGATTTTGCGTTTACATAAAACAAGATTTGTGACAGCACCTCCAAATACAACCTTGGGTATGGATCATATGACACAAAGTGGAACTGTTACCACAATCATACAGCTCTACCTATTTCATGTCATTACATCACTTGGGCATAATATGCCTATATGTGTACCATTGGAAAGCTGTGCAAGAGGGCTTTGATACCATATATGGCCACATTACAAATAAAGTGGTTGCGGTTCATGAAAAACAGTTAATGACACAAATGCTGACAGTCACACAATGCTGCTGGGCAACACCTGAATAATCCTTGTGAATAACAACACAGCTGTGAATACAATGACTTCCCCAATGCTGAAAGTGAATCTGAACTGGTTATATGTTTGTGTATATACCAGCATTATATGTGGATGAAACAAGGGGTATGTACCCATGTAATTGGTATGATGTAATATCTCTGTATGTCACATAGTATTTCATGATGGCACTTATACATATGCAGAAATGTGCCATACTGCAAGTGTAACTATGATGGTTGAAAGAGAAATGTGTAGAATGTTGACATACTCCACTATAAGAACACATGCCTTAGTAAGGTAAGCATATATGTAGCATCGCCTCATGGCAACAGTCCTCAGGAGGCATACTACTACAGCTGTTATGGAAGGCACATTTAATCAAATGGCAACAGTGGTCATCAATACATTATCTCAAATCACAGATTGGAATGCACTGTTGTAGGGCTACTGGACATCCACACCTCAACACAGCACATGTGGATGACAGCAATATTGACATGTGCAATCTTCATAGTGTCATAGGACATTGCTAGGCTAACAGCCAACATCACATAAATCATAGCCATTATTCTAGCCTTTAAACCAAAATCAGTAAATCTATATGATGTAAAATAGTATGTGTGCATGCATAGGTGTGTATGTGTTTTATTGTATTACATACTGCCTCTGTTCACATGTGACATGTGCACAACCCCATGACAAAATTAGCAATCACATGTCTAGTGGTCTGTAGATGGCTTGAAGACGGTCATAGAAGTGCTGTGCATCATGATGTGTGTATGCATCTTCAAAATGATGACATCCTCCAGTGCAGAAAGGATGTTATGTTGGAAGAGAGGAAAAATGGGATGTTGGATTTATGGGACTATGTTAAAGGCTCTCCTGAGTGGGATTCAAATGAAAAGAGATTCAGAGGATCATATGTTGGCTGTAGTATAGCAACAACCACATGCACAGCAGTTGAATGAGGTCAGATTTGAACATTATGCCTGTTTATGTATAGAAATTGGATTCTGTACAATGCAACAGTAACACCACCACAGATGTCTGAGTTTACATTGTTACAATGCACTATATAGAGAATGACAATATCATTGATTGCTGATAAAAAGATGTTGTGAGGAGTGTAGGACACAGATATGTTAGTGTAAAATTGTCTCCACACATACTTGAACACACACACAACCTTTCTGCTTTGAGATTAGAACCACAATCTAGCTAGCTACAAAAGCAAGAAAGCACAGCAGTTAAAGTTCATGCCAACACAGACATCTGAATGCAATACTGTCAGAGTGCCCTTTAGAGGGGAATCACATCATCGTTGTATGTTCAGAATAGAATGTGGGAAGGCGTGCATGATATAGCTGTGGTCTCACATAACATTTTAAAATTGTCTGTAGACTGATAGTTGAATAAACACACACACACACACACACACACACACACACACACACACACACACACACACACACACACACACACACACACAGAGACACACACGCACCCACACACTTTGACTTCAGTGAGATTACAGCTCCTACCTAACTATCTTTATCAGCAACAGTATACAGTACTTAATGGTAGCGTCACGGCACAGCACAAGATTAACTTTCATATCATCCGAGAACACTTTATAGCAGATGACTTCTTCAGTTTCTGGTGAGAAAATGTTAGTTGGAGTGTCACACATGCTGCTCTAAAAAGGTTGCATGAAGGAGAACTAACTTAACACATACAAGTTGATTGCAGTGAGATTAGAAACCCTAACTACTTAGATGCACAAGGTGGATAACACAGTACTTAATGCTGGTGCCATGGATGGCAGAAGTCTGACTTTCATATTGCCAGAGAACACTTTATAGAAGATGACATCATCAGTATCTGGTGAAAAGAAGATGTTAATAGGAGTGTCTCATATGCTGCTTTAAAATGGTCTCCAGAAGGAGAGCTAACTGAACACACACAAGCTGACTGCAGTGAGATTATAACCTTTTTCTACCTACTTACACAAGCTAGAAAACACAGTACTTAACGATAGAGCCAAGGCAGAAGTCTGACCTTCATGTTATCAGAGAACACTTTATAGAAGATGACATCATCAGTATCTGGTGAAAAGAAGATGTTAATAGGAGTGTCTCATATGCTGCTTTAAAATGGTCTCCAGAAGGAGAGCTAACTGAACACACACAAGCTGACTGCAGTGAGATTATAACCATTTTCTACCTACTTACACAAGCTAGAAAACACAGTACTTAACGATAGAGCCAAGGCAGAAGTCTGACTTTCATGTTATCAGAGAACACTTTATAGAAGATGACATCATCAGTGTATGTTAGTGTCCAGTGTAACAGGAACAGGCAAGCAAAAACTGAGGGTGATGCTACTCAATGCTAGAAGTCTAAATCGCAAAATGCACTCACTCGAGATACTCCTTAAAATGGAGTACATTGATATCTGTGCAGTGACTGAGACCTGGTTCAAGGCTCCAGAGAGCAGCCCTGCACTACCAGGCTATAACTCATGCCACACTTTTCAGCCATGTAACCTGGACTGGAACACCAAAGGTGGAGATGTGTCAATAGTCATTAAGGATATCCACACCTGCAGGCTAGTTGCTCAGCATAATGCATCCGAGGTTATCCAAGTGCAACTAACTCTGGGCAAAACTGCAATCCAAATTGTAGCTTGCTACAGATCCCCCACCATGCCGCAGGATGCCCACTCCTCTTTTCTTGATGTACTGGAAAATATTAGGGTTCAACCAAACACCCTAATAATGGGCAATTTCAATGACCTCACCATTAAGTGGGAAAACCACTCATGTACCAACCCCTTTGCTCAACGCTTTCTGGAATTCATAAACTCAAATGCCCTGGATCAACTTATCCACACCCCCACCAGGGGCAATGATATCCTAGATCTAGTCATTACCAACATGAGTGACCGGTGTTCCACACCTAAAGTCAACGCCTCATTGGTCCAATCCAACCATAAGCCAATCACCCTAGATATCCACATCCTGCCCCCACCCCCCCATTAAGGAAACCATGGTAAAAAATGTCTCCAAAGCCAACTTCATGCTTCTTAAGACAGAAGCGGTGAACTTCATGACACCCATGCAGATGGACAATACAGTTACGACTACTGAATCCTACACAATTGCATTTTATAAGTACTTACACAAGTGCTTGAATTGTACTATCCCAAACAGAACCAAGACGCTATCCTCCATAAAAAGGAAGCCAATCTGGTGGTCCCCTGCCATAAACAAACTGTACAACAGAAGGAAGAAACTGCTGCAAAAGAGAGTAAAATCCCATGAGTGGAGGAGCTCCCTGGTCAGCCTCAGTAAGAAGCTGTGATCCCTGATAAAATCCACCAAAGCTAGTTAAAAAACAAAACCGCCACTAATTCTAAAGTCAACCACAAATCATTCTATAGCTATGTCAAGAATCTCAATGGCAACACACAGATCTGCTCTGAGTTACAGCACAATGGCACTAAATATACAGACCCAACTGATATTGCCAACATCCTGGCAGATAGGTTCAGTGCTAACTTTACCCCCCCCCCCAACACACACACACACCCTAAAGGGCCCATCTCTATACCGGAAGAATGCAAAATTCCTGTAATCACAGCTGCACAGGTAAAAACCATACTCTCCAAAGCCAAGAACACAGCATCCATGGGACCAGACAACATCCCAGGCTGCGTTCTACATGAACTACAGAATGAACTAGCACCGCACCTAAGTACCATGTTCAATAATAGCCTCACCTCAGGCTTTGTGCCCGCTGAATGGTGCACAGTGACAGTTATCCCACTCCACAAGGAGGGAGCCACCATGGACCCTGGGAACTACTGCCCCATTAGTCTGACGAGCCTGGTCTGCAAGGCCATGGAACGTATCATCATGGAACTTATAAACAAAGATATTGGTAATCTCCAAACTCTGGACCCCTCCCAGTTCGGGTTTGTAAAGGGCAGATCGTGTCTCCTAAACCTGATAGACTTCCTTGAGCAGTCACCAAAGCCGTAGACGAGGGTAAGGTGGTTCACACAGCCTATCTAGATCATGCCAAGGCTTTTCATACCATCCCCCCACTCTGGAATTATAGATAAACTCACTAAACTAGGTATAAATCTCTATGACACAAGATGGGTTGCCAACTGGCTCACTGAAAGAACCCACACTGTGAAAGTAGCAGACTCAAAATCTGACTTCAGACCAGTGACAAGTAGAGTACCACAGGGTTCAGTCCTGGGTCCTCTCCTGTTTGGTATCTACTTCTCTGAAGTACAGGCTAACACAGAAGGTCTTTGGCTAACGAAGTTCGCAGATGTCTGCAAACTAGGAGCCATAATCAAAACTCCTAACGATGTGGACATCATACAAAAGGGCTTCACTGAGAAAAGATGCCTGGTGTCAAAGCCATGGCCTCAAGCTCAATGCCATAAAGTGCATTGTCATCCCCTTTGGTAAAAACTCTGTACCCATGAACTACAACATAGGCGATAGTATTCTTAACACCGAAAGTGTGATGAGACCTTGGGACACAGGTGGACAGTAGCCTCTCCTTTGATAATCACATCACCACAGTAGTCAGGAAATCCTTCTACATGGCACACCTCATCACAAATGATTTCTCATCCAGTAAAAGAGGTCATTGTTCCCCTCTACTTATCACTCATTAGACCCATTATAGAGTACAATGCCCCTTTTGGTATGTACCTCACAAGACATCTAAAATAACTGGAAAGGCCGCAGAAATACCTCACAAAGACGATTATCAGCCTCAAACAGATGTCCTAAGCAGACCGTCTCAAGCAACTCCAGCTTTACTCTGTCACATATCGCCTACTCAGAGGTGATCTCTGCCTAACATACAAAGCTATGTCAAACCCAGAGCTGTTGTACATGCTCCACTTAAAGAAATCCCAATCACTGTGAGCTACATGCTCTAGGGACCTAAACCTTGTCACCACAATAAACAGAACATGCCGGAGGGATAGATTCCTGTCCCAGAGACTTCCCATACTCTGGAATAAACTACCTATCTATATTAAACAAAGCTCCTCATTAGCACTCTTCAAGAAAAATCTTGATGATTGGATGGGAAATAGGAAATTCACCCCAAGGATCCCTTCTGTGGCTCTGCTCGAAAATGGCACAGGAAAATAATTTTCTTGGGTGGCAAAAGCCAGGGTACGTTTTTTGCTGGGTTTGTATAGGCCCTAGGGCTGATAGCCTAGTACCTACCTATGAACCTATGAACCTATGTTGGGAAAATGTTGTGAGGGTGGTATGAAATTGCTGTGTAGTCATCTACAAATGTGAAACTTTGTTCTCAATAAGTCTTGTAAGATGATATTAGGACATAGACTCATGCTCTTCTGACTATGCACCCATGCACACACACAAGCCCCCACACATACAGTTATATATAAAAGTTGACTGTTGTGCAGATTGAACCCCTATCTAACTAGTTAGTCTAGCTACAGAACACAGTAATTAACATTTGCACATTACAGAAACTTAATTTCTTCTTTTTCACAATGCTCTTTATAGAGGATGACATGATCATCTGACTGTTGCAGGTAACGTATACTGTTATGAGACATGGATGCAAAGTCTGGAGTTTAGATTTGTTTTTCTGCTTGCAATGTTCCATAATTCTTTTAAGTCATCTTGTTAACCGGTATGAAATAAGCAGTCATGAATGTATGTGGCAGAACTGAGACATACATGTACCTGTTTCTCAGTATGTTGTGTACATAACACACTCTGTCTCTCACACACACACACACACACACACACACACACACACACACACACACACACACACACACACACACACACACACACATACACACACACACACGCACACACACACTTTGGAAACATCAGGAATGCAAGCATTGATATATGTGTTAATAACAAAAAAACTAGGAACGGACTCTTAGGCAGACTATACAAATAGCACTGGTTGTAAAAATACAACTTACTATCTTAAAACATACAGTACCTTCAATTGTAAATAAATCACGAATGAAAAAATCAGTCACGTAGTAGATACAAAGTACCGACAGAGATTCTGTCAGTATTTAACAGTATATCCAAATGTATCGCACTCAGCTATTCAGTTCAAACTTCCACTTTCGTGAAAATAGTTCCTTGCGTTATATGCGGTGTCAGTTATCAAGTCCCGATTCAAACAGATATTCCCGCCAAACAATGCTTGTACTATTCAGATTCAATCATCAAGCGTAAGGCGGGTAAAAATACTTTATTTAACACACACGGCAAGCGCTTTCAACTATGTCTTCATCAGGCCAAACAGTTTTACCTTACAAGCAACATCCTTATATAGCTGCTGCTATAGTGATGTCATTTCCTGGTGTAAATTTTTAAAAACACATACGTGAATATAAGTAACATAAATAGATGCAGTCAAAAGTAAATTCAGATCAAAGCGCTACATTCATACTCTATGTAATACAAATGCAGTTTACAGATGCTTTTGTTACATAAAATTTTCGCATCATTGCACGATTAATGCTACCACATTTGCTGTCAAAACCCTTATTAAAATAATACGTGGTATAACAACTGTAGTATGTTACAATATTATCTATTGCAAATCATAAAATTTCTACTATATTGTATAAATATTACATTACAAAAGCTTTATGACATGGAATATGCGTGACTTTAACCAACAAGACTGTTAAATATGCAGTTCAACATGTGCATATGCACGCAATTAATAATTTAATTTACAGTTTTTATAAATATTTGATGCTGCGATACTTATTGCTAAAGCTCTTACATTAAAATATATATAAAATATCTCAGCTGTACGAATAAATGTAGAAATATTTTGCAGGTAATAAACCATGTACTACAGTAAATGCATATATATATATGCTCTATATTATAAAATTTATATATAGAGATATTATTAAAATGCTGAGTAATGTATAGGTTCATAATTATATTACGTAAATGATACAGTTAAAAGAAAAATTTAATAAACCTAACTATTGAAATACAATTTAACAACATGTGCCTATATACACAGTTAATAATATCGTATACATAATATGTGGATATTTAGTGCCACAGCACTTAATAACAAAACTCTTATTTATATTATATATGGTATTTCAGCTACGCTAACCATTATAAAAAGATTCAATTTGTGAGTAATATACGATATACTGCGTTAAATGCTAATAACAATTAAGCAATACGTGAGTCTATACTCATATACGTAAAAAATGCAATTAATGGAATCAACATTATATATGGATATAATATAATCATACATGATAAACAAGCATGAGAGAGGGGAAATGTGCCTAAATGTGAGTGTGATGAATTAGATGTTACATACATAATAAAATAATATAATAAAATAATATAAAACATGTAATCAATAGCCTCACTATATAAAACCACATTAAAACATTATATAAATACTTTATAAATGTAAATATCAAATACAGTATAAATATATAAATATATCAGTATATATACAAATTATAAATGTATAAAAAGCATATATACATATATACAATGAGGGTATATTTAAAAATCTGTATTTATGTGTATAAAAATATGTATGAAAATATATATATATATATATATTTTTTAAAAACACATACATATATATTTATAATATATATATATATATATATATATATATATATATGTATATAAATATATAAATATATATTAATATGTAGCATTTGTATATGAAAGTTGTTCTTATATAAATAATAAATAATAAAAAAGGTTAATATATATTTGTAATTTGTGGTACAGTGCATTGTAAACTAGGGCAGACTTATAATGTTAACACAAACCATAACTATATAACTATATGCAAGGGTATGGGTATCTAACTGTATTTAACAGTATATCTATTTAACCAATTATAAGTAATTAGGTATTTAAATTTTTAATGCCAATCTATTACTATTTTAGTTGTAGCTTTCAAAGGCTGTATATGTCTTTATGATGAATTTTATTTTCGGTTGTGTATATTAAATCCATGAACTATATTGAATAAAAGGGGAAAGATAACTAGTTGTATATACAACTTGTTATAATTAGTTAAATCCAAAATTTATAAATTATGACATGGTCATACTAACGGATAAATCTAGATGGTAAGTTATCTCTTTAACTTTTTAGCTTTCAAGGCAGGTTTGATAGAGACCCTATCATTCAAGGCTGGGGTACGATCAGCCCTCAGTCTGATAATCCACTTCGCTTCTTTTTGCTCTGTTTTATTGAACACATCTCCTCCTCTAATATTTATCGGGTTAGTTTCAATAACTTGAAACATAAAGGTATGTTCAACAGAATTGCTACATACATGCTTTGATAAGGCATTTTTTTGAGATGCCTATATAGGTTAAGCTTATTCTTATAGGTAAAATGAGGTGAATTTTCTATTAAGGCAGAGATATTGGGATCAGTTAGTAATATATCCCAATGTTTATTATATATATATATATATATATATATATATATATATATATATATATATATGTATAAATAACTGTAGGTCCACCCTACTGTCTATCCTGATTTATTACGTATGTGGCAACAGATTAATCTGGACACAAGTTATAGATATATGGAGCTACTTAATAATTATTTTTTGCCAGTTGAAAATTCCCTTAGGGAATGAATAAACAAACAACAGCTGCATATGTATGATGTGTATCCTAATCAAATTTTGAATGTACTTATTGAAAAGTTATTGGACAATGTATTCGTATATGAGAATAAGCTATTGTTACAGAAACAAGAAACAATTAAGAGAGATACAAAAGATTTTAGAAGGGGGAATGTGTTTACTTGGCCTAGAGTTGATAACCTAGGCAAAAATACAAGAGATAATTATAGTAATAATAAGATAAACAATACAGATGTTGCTAAGTCCAATATTAATGTAATTGGGCATGAAGGAATTAAAAATAATAAACATACAACAGAGAAAAGAAATGTGGTAGTAACCAGAGCATTAGTACATAGTGAAGCTAATAATGAAAATCTTGCTTCCCCAGTGGCAACAATACATGACATTTCTGTATATGAAGATGCCAATACGAGAGTTGATATATGTGAGCATATAGATGTAAACAATACAAACCAAACTAATATTACAGATACAGATATTCCAGTACATATAGAGACTTCTGATAATTTTCGAACAGTCCCTTTCCCCATAGTGGATCATTGGAGAGGAGGAGGAGTAAGGAATCATTCAATAAGCAGAGGACACCAGAAGAAACGTACAGCAGAATCCATCCATGTAGGCCCCACTTTAAAGAAAATGTGGCAGGGAGGCAAGAATCCCTGATATGGAACATCTCTAGTAAAAATCTAACTAAGGATGAAATCTATGTCTTAGAGAAAGGACTTACATTTATTCCCTCGAATAGAAGTGATATCTCAGATAATGTGATGGATTTAAAATTCTTCACACGAAATTTACTGTTAAAACTTGATATGGGAAATGTAGTAAGTGACGAACATAAATTTAGAAAACCTTCTACATATGTTCCTACATTACATCCCCTTATTGATGCATTTGCAAAATTAGTTGAACAGGACTTACATAATAATGAAAAAATTAACAAGGATAGGAAATGGCATGGTAACTTTAGACCTACAGAAAGAAGAGCGTTAAAAACATTGAGAGATGATAAAAATATTATGATTAGACCAGCAGACAAGGGTGGACCTACAGTTATTATGGATATGAAAAAATACGTAGCTAGTATGAACAAAATGTTAAGTGATGATAAATTTTATCAAAAGATCACTAGGCATACAGTGGACAATATATGTATGAAAGTTGAAAGTATATTACAATGTATGCTATGTGAAGGAAAGATTAATGAAGAATTATATAGATATTTCCGTGTTGAACATCCGACTATCCCTTGTATACAAGAAATACCGAAGATTCACAAACATAAAATAGACCCCCCAATCAGACCTATAGTAGCTGGACGGGGATGGATCACGGAACCTATCTCTCTATATTTGGAATATCTTTTAAGACCTATTGTGAATAAATTTAATTATATTTTAAAAGATACCAAACATTTTTTGACAAAATTATATGAGAATACTTTTACAACTTACAAGCAAGATAGAGATACCCTAGTTATCCTAGATGTTCAGTCTCTCTTCACGATTATCCCAAATAATGAAGGTATATCAAGCATTACAAGATGCCTAAAGAGGGATGGCACATACACAGACAGTAAAATAGAAGTGATTTGTCAACTTATAGAAATTGTCTTGTTTAATAATGTATTCACCTTTAATAATCAACTGTATGTACAACAGGATGGTGTAGCTATGGGCACATCATGCGCCAATAGCTACGCCAACCTTGTTATGGCTGATTGGGAGACTGAAAATTTATTTAAAATGTGTAAGTTCAAAGAAAATGTTCTCTTCTACACACGTTTTGTAGACGATCTCTTCCTTATCTGGAAAGCAGAAGAATCCAAACTCATAGAGCTATATCAAGATATGAATACAACCACTGAATATTTGAAATTTACTATGATTAAATCACATGATTGCATTGCATATTTAGATGTATTCATGCAGAGTTTACCTAATGGCCTATTAAATACAGGCATTTATAGAAAAGATTGTTATAGAAACACTTATTTACATCGCAGTAGTATGCACCCTAATCATATATTTAGTAATGTTATTAAGGGTCAAGCCATGAGGATATCTAGACTGAGCTCAGACCAACAAGGGTTTCATACAGAAATGGATGGACTGATACAAAAATTTCTGAACCGCTCATATAGTCTAGAAGAAATTAATGCAAACATATCTGAAATTGAGAATCTAAGGAAAGAGAAAGCTTCACCATACTTTGCAAAAAGCAATATAGTAGTAGAAAATACAACACCATTAAATAGTACAGATAGTATGGTTAGAATTCCATTATATTACACACAAGACATAAAGGAAATCAGAAGTATATATAATAAACATTGGGATATATTACTAACTGATCCCAATATCTCTGCCTTAATAGAAAATTCACCTCATTTTACCTATAAGAATAAACTTAACCTATATAGGATGTTGTGTGGACCTGGTAGAGTGAATAGCAGAGATGAATGTAGTGATCATGGCGGTACTAATAGATGTAATAAATGTAAATATTGTGATTTTATTAAAACCACTAATACTTTCATACATCCCGTAACCTCACAGAAGTTTACATTTTTTGCAACAGCAACATGTGAGACTGAGCATGTGATATACCTTGCCACATGTACTCATTGTGCCTCATATTATGTCGGCAAAACAGATCGGAGGTTGAGAGATAGGATCAGAGAACATCTCTATCATATTAGGATATCCTCTCAAAAAAATGCCTTATTAAAGCATGTATGTAGCAATTCTGTTGAACATACCTTTATGTTTCAAGTTATTGAAACTAACCCGATAAATATTAGAGGAGGAGTTGTGTTCAATAAAACAGAGCAAAAAGAAGCGAAGTGGATTATCAGACTGAGGGCTGATCGTACCCCGGGCTTGAATGATAGGGTCTCTATAAAACCTGCCTTGAAAGCTAAAAAGTTAAAGAGATAACTTACCATCTAGATTTATCCGTTAGTATGACCATGTCATAATTTAAAAATTTTGGATTTAACTAATTATAACAAGTTGTATATACAACTAGTTATCTTTCCCCTTTTATTCGATATAGTTCATGGATTTAATATACACAACCAAAAATAAAATTCATCATAAAGACATATACAGCCTTTGAAAGCTACAACTAAAATAGTAATAGATTGGCATTAAAAATTTAAATACCTAATTACTTATAATTGGTTAAATAGATATACTGTTAAATACAGTTAGATACCCATACCCTTGCATATAGTTATATAGCTATGGTTTGTGTTAACATTATAAGTCTGCCCTAGTTTACAATGCACTGTACCACAAATTGCAAATATATATTAACCTTTTTTATTATTTATATAAGAACAACTTTCATATACAAATGCTACATATTAATATATATTTATATATTTATATACACATATATATATATATATATATATATATATTATAAATATATATGTATGTGTTTTTTAAAAAAAAATATATATATATTTTCATACATATTTTTATACACATAAATACAGATTTTTTAAATATACCCTCATTGTATATATGTATGTATATATGTATATATGCTTTTTATACATTTATAATTTGTATATATACTGATATATTTATATATTTATACTGTATTTGATATTTACATTTATAAAGTATTTATATAATGTTTTAATGTGGTTTTATATAGTGAGGCTATTGATTACATGTTTTATATTATTTTATTATATTATTTTATTATGTATGTAACATCTAATTCATCACACTCACATTTAGGCACATTTCCCCTCTCTCATGCTTGTTTATCATGTATGATTATATTGTATCCATATATAATGTTGATTCCGTTAATTGCATTTTTTACATATATGAGTATAGACTCACGTAATGCTTAATTGTTATTAGCATTTAACGCAGTATATCGTATATTACTCACAAATTGAATCTTTTTATAATGGTTAGCGTAGCTGAAATACCATATATAATATAAACAAGAGTTTTGGTATTAAGTGCTGTGGCACTAAATATCCACGTATTATGTATACGATATTATTAACTGTGTATATAGGCACATGTTGTTAAATTGTATTTCAATAGTTAGGTTTATTAAATTTTTCTTTTAACTGTATCATTTACGTAATATAATTATGAACCTATACATTACTCAGCATTTTAATAATATCTTTATATATAAATTTTATAATATAGAGCATATTTTTATGCATTTACTGTAGTACATGGTTTATTACCTGCAAAATATTTCTACATTTATTCGTACAGCTGAGATATTTTATATATATTTTAATGTAAGAGCTTTAGCAATAAGTATCGCAGCATCAAATATTTATAAAAACTGTAAATTAAATTATTAATTGCGTGCATATGCACATGTTGAACTGCATATTTAACAGTCTTGTTGGTTAAAGTCACGCATATTCCATGTCATAAAGCTTTTGTAACGTAATATTTATACAATATAGTAGAAATTTTATGATTTGCAATAGATATTATTGTAACATACTACAGTTGTTATACCACGTATTATTTTAATAAGGGTTTTGACAGCAAATGTGGTAGCATTAATCGTGCAATGATGCGAAAATTTTATGTAACAAAAGCATCTGTAAACTGCATTTGTATTACATAGAGTATGAATGTAGCGCTTTGATCTGAATTTACTTTTGACTGCATCTAGTTATGTTACTTATATTCACGTATGTGTTTTTAAAAATTTACACCAGGAAATGACATCACTATAGCAGCAGCTATATAAGGATGTTGCTTGTAAGGTAAAACTGTTTGGCCTGATGAAGACATACTTGAAAGCGCTTGCCGTGTGTGTTAAATAAAGTATTTTTACCCGCCTTACGCTTGATGATTGAATCTGAATAGTACAAGCATTGTTTGGCGGGAATATCTGTTTGAATAGGGACTTGATAACTGACACCGCATATAATGCAAGGAACTATTTTCACGAAAGTGGAAGTTTGAGCTGAATAGCTGAGTGTGATACATTTGGATATACTGTTAAATACTGACAGAATCTCTGTCGGTACTTTGTATCTACTACGTGACTGATTTTTTCATTCGTGATTTATTTACAATTGAAGGTACTGTGTGTTTTAAGATAGTAAGTTGTATTTTTACAACCAGTGCTATTTGTATAGTCTGCCTAAGAGTCCGTTCCTAGTTTTTTTGTTATTAACACTTACATTTACATTGGAAGGACTCATGGTGTCTTGTTTAGAAATACTTTTTTGAGTTGATATATGTGTGTTCATATTCTGATGAATTGATGTCCACACTAATAAATTTTTCAGGCAATATCAATGTGTTTGGATTGGTAATGACCGATGGCTAATGTCAGTATAAATCCATAACAGATGTTAACAATGCAGTTGCGCTCTTTATTTCTGTAGTGTACTTGACATTGGACCTATTACTGAGATATCATTTGCAAGTACATTGCTGCAGGGCACACATCAGTCTGAGTATGTCTTCTGTGAATAAGTCCCTTCCCTTCTGTTGTGTTTAACAATACCTTTTGATGGGAAGGAGGATAACTAGGCAATAACCATAGTGATACATGCCAAACACCTGTTTACATAGCCCATCGCGGAGAAACTGATTTGGTTGAATGATGGCAAACTGTTTGCACATAAAAAATTCACATTTCATGAATACAACTTGAACTTGAGAAACAGTAATGAATATATGCTATGGGAGAAATTGCTTCCCTGTTTGTGCAAAGGTAAGAAATGAGCAAGCACTTAAATGCGACAATATTAATATTTCTTTTGCTTCGCCTTCCTTTGTGCAAACAGAGTAAGTGGTGATGCATGGCTGTCAGCAGTCTGGGCAGTACTGAATGTAAAAAATACACTTCCTGCCTATCTTTCCCTGTGGCAACAGGTGTAAGAGCAATGAGCTCATAGGCAGAGTACAGGTAACACAGGGTTCAAATCCAATTCCTTCACTTTTTTACTGATTATGTCAGGATGGCTTTACCCAAGTAAATGTGATAATTGCTGTGAATGTGACAAACAATGACTACAGTAAAGTATATGTCTTTCCCAGTTTTTATCATAAATGCCTACCTCTATACAATGGGACAACTATTAATTATTAACTATTAGCAGGCCGCACTGCAAAACGCAATTTAATTGTGTGTACAGCTTTCTAGAAATGACAAGGGATGGTACATGATTTGAAAAGCCTATTTCTGACTCAGGAGATATGATAACTATTTGTATATGGCCATATAGCCTGAGAAGTGCATACAGTATGCTTTGCCACAGTAAGGATAGTTTGCACTTCACATTAGTTGAATATTTCATCCATCATCACCTGAATATGTCACAAATTGAATCCTACAGATTATTTATAACATTCCACATTACATGAGCACTGATAAACTATTGACTTAAGGTAACATGTCAGTATTATCCATCAACACAGTCAAGTTAGTCTGCAGACACCATCCATCAGCCTAACAGAAACACACAAGTAAAGAGGGGTTGGAGTGATGGGATGAATACAAGGACAGAGGAGCATACACCTGGCAGTGTTTTTTAATGACAGATTAATGGTCATGTTTTTGGTCTGTTGTCATTATTAACATTACATGCTGTGTGGTATGAGGTGAGTGGCACAGGGGTACAGAAGGCTTAGAAGAGGGAAATCAGGCTTACAAGTAGAACAAGGTGTAGCTAAATATGTCATATCAGTGGGGATGGATGTCACTTTAGATAGACATTTTTGGGCAGTAATCAATATATTCCCATGAAAACCATACCGTTTTACAAATTTTAATATTTGAGTGATTAAATATATAATACACATATATCATCACACTAAGAAATGATGAGAGATGTATCTGGAATAAAACCCTTAAAGCTATTGTCAAAAAAATCTTCAGATCAATAATTTATGTCAACACTCCACAGAGTACTTTGCATTTTGTTTCATTCAGCAGTCTAACTGTCAGACTAAATCTTTCAAAGTAATGCCTTTACTCTGCTTTAACACTGCGTTCCTTTAGCACCACGTTAAAGCAGCATTACACAGAGATAACTGGATTAGTGCAGCAGATATCAAAAACTCACCAGTTGTTGCATTGTGACATGAAGAGCCCTTAACCGCCACTCAGCGTTGGTGTATAATACCAGCCTCCACGCAAATGCAGAGGACAAAAAGTGAAGGCTTTATTAGGGTCCATTTTTGGCCATATATGTGGAGTATGATTCTATTTTTTTTTTACGAGATTAAAGGTGTGAAAGTGGGGTAAATAGGAAAGTGGTGAAATGGGGGGCAAGCAGGCAGAAAAGCAAAGGGGAAGCAAATAAGGAATTTGCAGGAGGGAATTAGGAATGAACCATGGCTGTTCACTTTTTTAACACTGTAGTGAACATAAACATAAAACTGGATGAAATTTGGACAGTCACCATGACACAGATGGGTGACAATAATGCAAACATGTTGTATAGCTAACTGGACCAAATCAAGTGTGTAAAGAAGACACATATGACAAGTGGAGACCTATGTATGGGACAGAATTATTTTTGCCAGACAGGTGCCCTTTTATTTTTGGGA
>NC_056732.1:156582956-156665865 GCF_019279795.1 Protopterus annectens | reverse complement strand
TACTTCTACCTACTTTTTTACTTTTGCATCATCTTAAAAGTACTCAATTGTATTTATTACTGCTTGGTGTAACTCATTCTAAGCCTTTTAGTTTAAACACTTGGGCTTCGGACCAATTGTTTTGCACTGAGAGGGTTTGTAGTCTGCACTGTAGTGGCAGAACAGGTAGCTTACATCATTCTAGGTTGGGAACTGCTGATTGAGGGCTCAGCGTCTGTTATTCTAAAAGTGTATTAATTCTGGTTTAAGTACTTGGGCTTTCAGGCCAGTTATTTTACATTAAGAGGGTTCGTGGTCTGCACTCTTGTGGGAGGAGAGGCTAGACTCTGCCCTTCTGAGCTGGGAATTTCTGGTTGAAGGCTTATAGTGCATGCATATCTGAACTGCTTCTTACTGAAGTTGGTGCACCTTGTTTGCTGTGGCATAGACTGGATTCGGGCCTGCTGGATCTAGCTTTGTTTGTTTAACTTGAGCACTAATCCAGGCATTCTCTAAAGTATTCAATTGTATTTATTACTGCTTGGTAGTAACTTGATTAAAGTGTATCTATCATTCTAAGTCTTTTAGATTAAGCACTTGGGCTTCAGACTAGTTGTTTTACATTAGGAAGGTTTGTGGCATGCACTGTGGTGGCAGGACAGGTAGCTTTCATCCTTCTAAGTTGGGAACTGCTGATTGATAGCCCAGTGTCCGTTATTCTTAAAGTGTATTAGTTCTGGTTTAAGCACTTGTGCTTCAGGCCAGTTATTTTACATTAAGAAGGTTTGTGGTCTGCACTCTTGTGGGAGAAGAGGCTGGACTCTACCCTTCTGAGCTGGGAATTTCTGGTTAAAGGTTTATAGTGCCTGAATATTTGAACTGTATCTTACTGAAATTGGTACACCTTGTTTGCTGTAGCATAGACTAGATCCAGGCCTGCTGAATCTAGCTTTGTTTATATGCTTGTTGTTTGTTTGCTTGTTATTTCCCTGGAACGCTAATTCCACCTAATACGCGGCTTCTCAGCGCTTCTGTGGATCACTAGTGATATCTGCATTGCTTACTGTACTTATTTCCTTGTTTCACTTTTAAGAAAGTTACTGTTTATCATTTTTGCATTTAAGTTACCTGTAACACATTGCACTTAAGTTACCTGGCACTTGCTCACTAAAGCAATTATATAAGTCAGCACTAAAAATTAAAAGCACTACACCCTCACTCCCCACTGGCCCTGGTTTTCAATTATTAAGGAATTCCCAATATTATTCTAGCATGTCCAAAGGTCAGTTGTCAGTCTCCTCTCTGGTCCAGCTGGTGAATCTGGGAATCCTGAGGCAATGTTACAACTGTCTCATGTACACAGACAACCCTCTCCTCCTCCCAACAAATTCCAACACATGTGAGAGATGCAACCATATAGCCAAACTGGAGGCTAAGCTCTCTCAACTCAGTACTGGCATAACCAGTCAGGAGGAGAAGGAAACCACACTCACTACAATTCCAGTCTCACATAGACCTACCACGACAGCAAACCAAACACATAATCACACAAAAACATACTCGGAGGCTCTAAATAAAGAACTGCCAAAGCAGCAGAGACCTCCAAAGCAGACACCCAAGCAGCCGCTACCCCAAAACAAAACACGTGCAACACATATCTCACAAAGCCAGTGTGCCGGACAGTCACAGCCCTTAAGACTAAACAACACACCTGATACACTTGTAATAGGTGACTCTATTGTCAGGCACACTGATGTCCCACTCACCAGGCTGAACAAGGAGAGGGTCATGGTGAGCAGCCTGTCGGGTGCTAGGATCCGCCACATAACACAAGCACTCAGGTCACTCCAAGGCAAGTACAAATATGACTCAGTCATTGTCCATGCTGGTGTGAATGACCTGAGATGTACCTCCCTGGACTACATGAAAAGAGACATGTAGCCCAGGCCGGTATGACCCTGACCTTGAGTAGCATCTTACCCTCACCAAGAATGATGCCACAATATGAAGAGAAGATGATCAATTTCAACAATTGGCTTAAGTACTGGAGTCATTCAAAGGGGATCCAATGCCTGTCAGCTTGGGATGATATGCTCGACAAGCCACGATGCTTCGCTAGGGACAGCTTGCACCTGTCACCCCTGGGCTTTCGGATATTAGCAAAGGCTCTTGCTACCCCCATAGTGCCTTTTTTAGGCAAGAATCAAAAGACAAACCCACCTCCATAGGTATCACAAGGGATAAGAAACTAAGAGTAATGCTACTCAACGCCAGAAATCTAAACCTCAAGATGCACGCACTCGAAACTCTCCTTAGCATGGAGAACATCGATATCTGTGCAGTAACAGAAACCTGGTTCAGGGCTCCCGAGAGCACCCCAGCACTACCAGGTTATACCTCATACCATGCTTTTCGGCCCCAAAACTTGGACCGAACCACAAAAGGAGGGGGAGTATCGATATTCATCAAAGATACCCACACTTCCAGGTTGGTGGCAAAGCACGAAGCATCAGAGACTATCCATGTGCAACTAACAGTGGGTAAAACTGCCTTCCAGTTTATAGCCTGCTACAGACCACCCTCCCAAACCCAGGAACTCCACTCGGCCTTCCTGAGAACACTGGAAAATATGAAGGTCTCTCCAAACACCATTATATTGGGCGACTTCAACTACCCAAACATAGACTGGGAGCATTACTCTAGCTCCAACACCCTAGCCCAAAGGTTCCTAGAATTTATAAACTCAAATGCTATGGAACAACTTGTTACCACTCCCACAAGAGGGGAAAACATACTGGACCTGATCAACACCAACATGGGGACTCTATGCTCTAGACCAGAAGTGTATCCCTCACTGGTAAGATCAGACCATAAACTAATCTCACTGGATATTCACATCCCGACCCCACCCCCTGCCCAGAAAACCACAGTGAAAAACTTCCCTAAAGCAAATTTCACACTCCTCAAAACTGAGGTGGAATCCTTCAAAGCCCCCGGGCCTGTGGAAAATATGGCCCAGACCACAGAATCCTTTATAAACGCATTCTATGAACACCTTCAGGAATGCATGGATCATGTGATCCCAAATAAAACCAATACCCAATCCTCCAAAGGCAGACGTCCTGTCTGGTGGACCCCTGCCATAAACAAACTATACAATAGAAGGAGGAAGCTACTAAATGATAGAGTAAAATCCCAAAAAGGGAAGGCATCACCGATCAGTATTAGCAAAAAACTACGGGCACACATAAAATTGTCTAAGGCCAGCTTCGAGAGAAAAATTGCACAGGACACTAAGGATAATCACAAGGCTTTCTTTAGTTATGTTAGGAACCTGGGTGGTAATTCCCAGATATGCTCAGAATTAGTCCAAAATGGCAAAAAATACACCGAACCCACAGACATTGCTAACATCCTAGCTGACAGGTTCAGCGCATACTCCCCCCCCCCCCACCAAAAGGGCAAATATCTATCCCAGCAGAGTGCTGCCCCCCTGACATCTCAGATGTTCAGGTAAGAGCCGCCCTCTCCAAAGCAAAAAACACAGCATCAATGGGACCAGATGGTGTCCCGGGCTGCATCCTACATGAACTCCAAGAAGAGCTAAACCCAAACATAAAACTACTGTTCAATCTCAGCCTTACTACAGGATATGTGCACAAAGAGTGGCGTACAGCAACAGTGGTCCCTCTCCATAAAGGTGGTGTCTCAACGGATCCTGGAAACTATCGCCCCATAAGCCTGACTAGCTTGGTCTGCAAAGCTATGGAAAGGATCATCATGGACCTCATAAATAAAGATATTGGGGACCTACAAACACTGGATCCTACCCAGTTCGGCTTTGTTAAGGGCAGATCCTGCCTCTTAAACCAGGTTGATTTCTTTGAAGCAGTCACCAAGGCCATTGACGAGGGGAAGGTGGTCCACACAGCCTACCTGGACCTCGCAAAAGCCTTCGAAATAATACCCCACTCAGGCATCATAGATAAGCTCACCAGCTTAAATATAAACCCCTATGTCACTAGATGGATTGCAAACTGGCTCAAGGACAGAACCCACATGGTTAGAATTGCTGGATCCATGTCAGACTCCAAACCAGTTACAAGTGGTGTCCCACAAGGCTCAGTTCTGGGACCTCTTTTGTTCGGTATATATTTCTCGGAGGTACAGGACAACACGGAAGGACTGTGGCTGACCAAGTTCGCAGATGACTGCAAACTGGGCGCCATAATCTACTCTCCAGCCGACACAAGCATCCTCCAAAAGGGCCTCATAGAAACAGACAACTGGTGCCAGAACTATGGCCTCAAGCTAAATGCCAAAAAGTGTATAGTCATCCCCTTTGGCAAAAACAAAGTGCCCACAAATTACCACATAGGTGGTAATCCATTAAGTACAGAAGAAGTAATTAGGGACCTGGGGACCCAAGTTGATAGCAATCTCTCATTTGACAACCACGTGGCCAAAGTGGTTAGAAAAACATTTTATATAGCCCACCTAATCATGAAGGGATTGACATCTAGATCAGGGGACGTCATCGTGCCTATTTACTCATCCCTCATCAGGCCCATAATTGAGTACAATGCCCCTTTTGGGATGTACCTTACCAGACACCTGCAGCAACTGGAAAGATCCCAAAAGTACCTCACCAAGAGGATCAAAGGGCTCAAACAGATGCCATATGCTGCCCGGTTAAAGAAACTCCAGCTCTACTCAGTGGCATACCGCCTGTTCAGAGGCAATCTGTGCCTGACGTATAAAGCCATGTCCAACCCGGAATTAATGGACATGCTGCACCTCAGAAAATCCAAATCCCATCGAGCTACGTGCTCGAGAGACTTGAACCTCAGCACTGAAATAAATAGGACATGCTGGAGGGACAGATTCATAACCCAGAGGCTCCCTTTACTCTGGAATAAAATCCCAGTCCAGGTTAGGCAGAGTCCCTCATTGACTCTCTTCAAGAGGAATCTTGATGAGTGGATGGGAGATCGTAGGTTTACCCCAGGTATCACTTCTGTGTCACTGTTAGACAGAGGCACAGTATACTAACCTCAAAAAAGGGCATAGCAAAATAAATTTAAAATGGGTGGCGAAAGCCAAACACATTCTGGCTAGGCTTATAAATGCCCTAGGGCAGATAGCCTAGTATGAACCTATGAATCTATGAAACTGTAAAAAATAAAAAAGAGAGATGAAGGGTGGAGTGAGACAAAAAAGAAAACAGATGATTAGAGCAATTATATCTCGGATCCCTATTAAGTCAGCAAATGCACTAAATTGCAAATGCTGCTTAATCATACCTACTTACCCAAAATGGCAAAATCCTGAAAGCACGGAACATACTGGGCTGTTTTCGTGACTTTGACATTTCCTCCACTGTGTGTGATCTCAGAGTTGGTATATTTATGTAGGGGGGTGTGGGGGGCGAACCCCCTACTTTATTTTGTGTTTTTTTTTTAATTTTTTATTTATTTATTTTTTAATGGATCAGAGATTTTTTTCCGCTGGGAAAAAAAAATCACTGATCTGCTTGGTCGACATTTTGTTTTTTCAGTGCTAGTGGGTCGATTATATAGCGTTCAGAATTTAGTGCATTCGCTTATATAATATAGACCCTATATGTCACATAAATTCTTTATTATAATTAAATATTCTTTTATTATTATATTAACTATACACTTTCAAAATCAAAAATAGCATTGAAAATTGTAACACGTAATCCTTGCAATATGCAGATATTGCATATATGCTTTTAAAGATGATACAGATTAAGTTGACAACGTGACATTAAACCCAGTTTTGCTGGAATTAAGATTAAATAATGATATTTTTGCAATTTGAATGCATTTGTTACTTGTGGGAATTGAACCCACCAAATCTGAATACACTATTTCACATGCATGCTTGCTTTTACAGTTAATATTTTCATGGTTAAGTTGCTAGTAACGTATGGAAGAGCAATAATTTTAATGCGTTCATGTTCATTTCTGTTGCATACATACATTCCCCATTGCCTTTCTGAGTCTTTCTTATCTTTCAGCATGCACCTCCCTGTTCACTGAAAAGTAGCACGGGGTGTGGGGGGCGCAGGGGGTCTTGCCCTCTGCTTATATTTGGAGAAGTGTAATATGGTTTATTTTTATTTGTTTCTGCATGTCGTTGTGCTGGAATATAGTACATGCTGCTTTCCTACTTTTTTCAATGTTATGCGATTCAATGTTTTGAGTTTTCAGTGTTCTGAATTTTCAAGATTTTGGTCTCAATGTTTTGAACTTCAGTGTTATGGACTTTCAGTGTTCTAAAGTGAATTCACACACACACACACACACACACACACACACACACACACACACACACACACACACACACACACACACACACATTCATACACACTCATTGTGCATATACCAGCTAATTGTAAAGTGGAGACAAAAAACAAAAATAATTGCATCTTTTTCAATTATCCTGAGATATCACAGAAACCAATAACATTCTTTTAAACCTACCATATTTGCACTATTCATTAAAAAATAAATACAAGTGCACACACACACTGCACAAACAAAACATATATACACAGCCACAAATCATACCTATAACAAATTTCCAAACATATGGCTCTACTTACTTAGAAAAATAAATAAATAAAAAGTAAATTAAAACATGGATTACTTAGAAAAATAAAAAAAAATAAAAAGTAAATTAAAACATAGATCACATTTCCATTCACCTTAAAGTCACAAAACAAAACTTCTCACACTGCACACACAAAATATACACAGACAACCCCCAAAATACTGCCCATACAAATAAACCTCATTAGGAATTATGTTTATTCATACGTAAACTAAAACTAAACATAAAACAAAACATTGTCCATAATTAATATAATATATGAGCCCACGGCAAGCACAAGACAACCAGCAGAATAAATTCCAGTTTAAAAAATGTATAACATTCAGTTACCGCTGGTAGTCTATCCACGGAAAAATTATAACAAAACTGTTTTTCTGTAGTAAAAAACTCATGTTCTAGTTAGCAAAGTACTTCAGAATGGCATCTATTCAGACCAGTTCTCCTGGTATTTCAAATCAAGAAAAGTCTCTTCAGACTACCATAGACATAAGTATAAATCCCAAGGGTTACAGTTTTAAGTAGTTCAAACCATTGATGTAAAGTCCAGGAAATAAAACCACGATAATAACAGCAAACAGCAGACAAAAGTTTAATCCATGGGTAGGTGAGCGCTTTCGCATACAGCTTTTTCAAACCACAATACACTTCCATCAAACAGGTTCAACTATATATACTAATGATAATTGGTTAATTAAATAATTAAATCAATTATATTCAATTTATAAAACAATCAAGACTTTTTTAACCATTCAAAAATATATTGCTTATAGTGAATAAATGTATATGTTTGCGCGTACTTAAACACACATTCATGCAATCGAATTCTGCCCTTAGACTAAATTCTAATGTGATTCTCATTTAGTCCATTAGAAAAATACTTATAGGCAGATATAATTCTGCATAAGGTTATTAAAAATGTGAAAAAATGCACATATAAAAATATTTAAATGTTTAAAACATTCTAAGTTACGCTGAAATCTAATAGTTATAAATGCATATAAGTTTGCAAGCCTATATACACTAACTCACACACTGAAAACATTTAAATTCTGCTCTTGCAAATGTACATAATTGAAACAATCGATCTGTGTTCTTTTATAAGAGCGCTATATAATGTTTGTGAATGCATCTATGCAGCACGCATTTAAACTATCTATTCTGTCTGTATTTATATATGCATGTAAATTTGTAACCCCACATACGTTAACTCACATATTAGAGCATTTAAAAAATGCTCTTACATATGTACATATTTAAACAAACAAATTATATTCTTTGGCGCTATATGATGTGAGTAAAAGCATCTATTTAACACGCATTTAGAAACTATCAATTCTATCTATAAAACCAGCATTAATAAACATATATATATATATATATATATATATATATATATATATATATATATATATATATACATAAAATCCTTTTAGTACATTTAAACACGCATTTGAATAATAAGACTTATCTTTTAGTCAAAATGTGTATTTTTCTACTCGTGTTCAAATACATATTTAAATATCTAAAACCTTAACCTTAAAACAGGTGCTGATAAACATAAGTACTTATACACATTTTCTTAAAAATTTCCTATAAGAAATGAATTCTGTCTTTAAGCAAATATTTAATGTAGATGCATAGTCCGTTTTGATTGAATTATAAACAATGGTGTCTCTGCATAAATTAAAAAAGTATATATAGATGTATATAAGTAACTATCTATATATGGACACTAGTTCTATATTTAAAATAAGCCAAAAATAGTTTTTTATGTAAACTAATTGCAAATGAATTTATCTTGAATAAGTTATGACCATTATATTAACATTTTTTATATATATTTAAAATCTATCAAATCCAAAATTTATCATATTATGTATACTTTATAGATTATACAAAAAGCTTTTCTAAAATATCATACACAGATATATATATATATATATATATATATATATATATATATATATATATACATATATATATATATATATACATATATATGAGCATAAACAAATATTTTATACAAAAAATTATTTACACAAAAAATTAATAACAAAATATGAATTATTTAAATCACCTAGATTAGATTCTATGTCTCCTGTTTTTTAATATTGGTTTTAATGGAACACGATCGTTTAAGCCTGGCGGCAAATGAGCCCTAGTTTTAATTATCCATTGTGTTTCAGTGGACTCTGTGTAATTTTTTATATCTCCACCACGTGTATTAGGAGTTATTACTTGTAAAACTGAGAATGAAAATTTATGTTCCTCATCAGTACTTAGAACATGCTTTGATAATGCATTCACCTCTGATTTTATACGTATTTGATAGAGGTGTTCCCTGATGCGTTCCTTAAACATCCTGTCCATTTTACCTATATAATAAGACGGACAGTTTGAACATTGAGCAATGTAAACTAAATGTTTAGTTTCACAAGTTGCATTTACCTTAATATTGTAATGTTCACCTGTAATTGGATGTATAAATACATGTATATCTGTTAAAAAAATCACAGAAATTACATTTGTTACAGGGTTTTAAACCATTATAAATGACCGAAATTTCATTATTTCTATTTTCTGAGCAGCACAATATTCTATGTAAATTTTTCTTATTTTTATATGCAAATTTGGGCACTATCTCAATATGTTTAGAAACATCAGGGTCCAACTTCAATAGGTCCCAATATTTATAAATGGGTTGTTTTATAAAGTGAATATCTTGAGTATAATATAATATGAATCTAACTGTCCCTTCTTTCATACTTGATTCATTTTTTGTTTTTAACCTATATTCATTTATACCTTCATCAGAAAATATTGGACACGCCTCTTCTTGTCGTAATTCTTCAACTTTCCTAAATGCTTTATTTATCTCTTTAGAATTATAATTTCTTTGACAAAATCTATTCTCTAATTCTGATAATTCTTCCTTAAAGTCATTATTATCTGGATGAAGTCTAGAAATCCTCATGCTCTGTCCCTTCAGGACATTTCTAAAGACATGTGGTGGGTGCATACTGTCTCTAAACAACAAATTATTCTTACTACATATTTTCCTATGCACACTTGTGTTGAAATATCCATTAGAAAGACGCCATATATTTACATCCAAAAATGCTATCTTACTGGCAGAATAATTCACAGTGAATTTCAGAAATTAAGTTAAATCATCAACTTGCATGGCAAAGTTATTTAATTCTTCTACTGTTCCATTCCACAAGAAAAAAAGGTCGTCTACAAATCTCCTGTAGAATAGAACATGTTTTTTGAAACTATCTAATTTTGTCATTTTTTTCTTATTCCCAATGAGCCATAACAAGATTGGCGTAGCTATTGGCACAAGAAGTGCCCATAGCTACGCCATCTTTTTGTAAATAATAATGATTTTGGAACATAAATATGTTACTTTCCAAGACTAATTCCATTAAACTACATAAAAAATCTATACTGCTTTTATATAAATGAGAACAATTACTTAAATATGCATGTAAATATTCTATGCCTGAATTGTTAGGTATATTTGTGAAAAGAGATTTCACATCCATGGTTACAAGTAATAAGTCAGTGTTATTAAACAATGGCTTACTGACTTCATAAAAATCTAGAAAAAATTCTTTTGAATCTTTCAATATAATACTATTAGCTAACACAAAAGGTTTAAGAATTTTTTCCAAGTAAAAAGATATGTTTTCAGTAACCCACCCTCTGCCTGAGACTATCGGTCTCATGGGTGGGTTGTTGAAATTTTTGTGAACCTTTGGAAGACCTTTAATAGTTGGTATAGTAGGATCTTCAAGAACTAAATAGTCATATAAAAAGTGTTCCAATAATCCCATTTTAAACATTTCATCAAGACTATTATACACTTTGTTCACAGTATTTATTACATCATCATACAATAAGATTTTATAATGATCTTGGTCATTTAACATCTCAGTCATTCTCTTATTATAGTCTATTCTATCAAATACCACTATTGGGCCACCCTTATCTGCAGGTCTAATAGTTATATTATTGTCACTGGCCAACATACGTAAGGCTTTTGATTGCTTAAATGTCAAATAATTTTTTATACATTTAGATTTGTTCAGGATTGCTTGATTTGAATGAAGTTCATTCTCTACAGCCCTACTAAATATCTCTATCGTTGGATGTAAATTAGGTATTATTAAACTAGGCTTCTTAATGACAGGAATGTAACTAGTAGTACTTTGATTTGAAAATGTTACTTTCAATTGTAAATTTCTAACAAACATTTTTAAGTCTAATATTGAGTCTGTAATATTACTAACTTTGGAGGGTACAAAAGATAGACCTTTATTCAATACTTCTAGATCATATTTGTCTAGATGTCTGTGGGACAAATTATGCACTAAGTTAGTTTCTCCCACATTTTCTTGATGGTAGGTTCCCTCAATTCGCTGGTATGTTCCTTTCTCTTTTGTCTGCCCCTGCTCATAGAGCGATCTCTTCCTTTCAAACGAGCATCTGCTATGGGGAAAGGGTGGGGTATCTCTCCTTCCTTAGTATTAGTCAGTGTGATACGTGTCTTACTACGTACCACCTGCTGTTGTGGATTAGGGCCTTTGTCAATTGTATTCAAATTAGTAGTATTTGATATGTGTCCTATTCCTCTATTATCTGTTGATGTAAATAAAGTTGTTTCTAGCTTATCTGAAACATTCTGTGTAGCTACATAACTATCTAGATTTATAGGTGCATCTGTGTTTGAAATGAAGGCAGTGTTAACATTACTGCCTGGTTTGGTAGTATCAGAATATCTTATGTTTCTATTGGTCACAGCATTATTAACTGTAGAAGTACTAGAATTAAATCTAGGCCAAGTAAAGACCTGGCCATTAGAAAAATCATATAAATCTCTTGTTAATTTATGCTTCTTTTGCTCTAGAAGCCTTTTTTCAAACAACATTACATTATCAATAATTCTTTCTAATTTCGTGTCTACAATTGTTTCATTAAAATCCTTATACAATTCAGTTTGTTTACATGCAATAGAATCAATCAAAGTTTGTTCTTCTGGTTGAAAAAATTCAATTAAAAGTTTCATGTAGTTTATACTCAGCTCAATATTGAGCTGCTGCCAACGTCTTAATAGCTCCGGGTATGTTTCTCTTGTAGTTGGCATCTTGAGAACTCTTAGTCCCCTGGGAATTATCCATTTACTAATACACACCTCGAAATGATAACGCTGCATTTGTAAGCGTTTTAATTTAAGCAGCTCAAATTCAAGCGTATTAAGCACTGAGTCTAATCTCTCGAAGTCAGTATTATTCATTATATTATCAGTTAATGTTGAATTAAACTCACAGTTTATTAGTGGATTGGCATCATTGGTTAAACATCTTTGCAGTCTCTCCTTCGATTTCCATTGTCCAAAATTGTTCGTAGGATTATACGAAAGTTCGATCATTACATCACTTCCGTTATTTGAATTATCCGCCATGGAGTTGCCGCAGGGTTTAGCCAGTAACAATATGTAGAAAATGTAATATAATATATGAGCCCACGGCAAGCACAAGACAACCAGCAGAATAAATTCCAGTTTAAAAAATGTATAATATTCAGTTACCGCTGGTAGTCTATCCACGGAAAAATTATAACAAAACTGTTTTTCTGTAGTAAAAAACTCACATTCTAGTTAGCAAAGTACTTCAGAATGGCGTCTATTCAGACCGGTTCTCCTGGTATTTCAAATCAAGAAAAGTCTCTTCAGACTACCATAGACATAAGTATAAATCCCAAGGGTTACAGTTTTAAGTAGTTCAAACCATTGATGTAAAGTCCAGGAAATAAAACCACGATAATAACAGCAAACAGCAGACAAAAGTTTAATCCATGGGTAGGTGAGCGCTTTCGCATACAGCTTTTTCAAACCACAATACACTTCCATCAAACAGGTTCAACTATATTATATATAATTTGTTGTTTAGAGACAGTATGCACCCACCACATGTTTTTAGAAATGTCCTGAAGGGACAGAGCATGAGGATTTCTAGACTTCATCCAGATAATAATGACTTTAAGGAAGAATTATCAGAATTAGAGAATAGATTTTGTCAAAGAAATTATAATTCTAAAGAGATAAATAAAGCATTTAGGAAAGTTGAAGAATTACGACAAGAAGAGGCGTGTCCAATATTTTCTGATGAAGGTATAAATGAATATAGGTTAAAAACAAAAAATGAATCAAGTATGAAAGAAGGGACAGTTAAATTCACATTATATTATACACAAGATATTCACTTTATAAAACAACCCATTTATAAATATTGGGACCTATTGAAGTTGGACCCTGATGTTTCTAAACATATTGAGATAGTGCCCAAATTTGCATATAAAAATAAGAAAAATTTACATAGAATATTGTGCTGCTCAGAAAATAGAAACAATGAAATTTTGGTCATTTATAATGGTTTAAAACCCTGTAACAAATGTAATTTCTGTGATTTTTTAACAGATATACATGTATTTATACATCCAATTATAGGTGAACATTACAATATTAAGGTAAATGCAACTTGTGAAACTAAACATTTAGTTTACATTGCTCAATGTTCAAACTGTCCGTCTTATTATATAGGTAAAATGGACAGGATGTTTAAGGAACGCATCAGGGAACACCTCTATCAAATACGTATAAAATCAGAGGTGAATGCATTATCAAAGCATGTTCTAAGTACTGATGAGGAACATAAATTTTCATTCTCAGTTTTACAAGTAATAACTCCTAATACACGTGGTGGAGATATAAAAAATTACACAGAGTCCACTGAAACACAATGGATAATTAAAACTAGGGCTCATTTGCCGCCAGGCTTAAACGATCGTGTTCCATTAAAACCAATATTAAAAAACAGGAGACATAGAATCTAATCTAGGTGATTTAAATAATTCATTATTTTGTTATTAATTTTTTGTGTAAATACTTTTTTGTATAAAATATTTGTTTATGCTCATATATATGTATATATATATATATATATATATATATATATAAATATATGTATATATATATGTATATATATATATATGTGTATGATATTTTAGAAAAGCTTTTTGTATAATCTATAAAGTATACATAATATGATAAATTTTGGATTTGATAGATTTTAAATATATATAAAAAATTTTAATATAATGGTCATAACTTATTCAAGATAAATTCATTTGCAATTAGTTTACATAAAAAAACTATTTTTGGCTTATTTTAAATATAGAACTAGTGTCCATATATAGATAGTTACTTATATACATCTATATATACTTTTTTAATTTATGCAGAGACACCATTGTTTATAATTCAATCAAAACGGACTATGCATCTACATTAAATATTTGCTTAAAGACAGAATTCATTTCTTATAGGAAATTTTTAAGAAAATGTGTATAAGTACTTATGTTTATCAGCACCTGTTTTAAGGTTAAGGTTTTAGATATTTAAATATATATTTGAACACGAGTAGAAAAATACACATTTTGACTAAAGGATAAGTCTTATTATTCAAATGCGTGTTTAAATGTACTAAAAGGATTTTATGTATATATATATATATATATATATATATATATATATATATATATATATGTTTATCAATGCTGGTTTTATAGATAGAATTGATGGTTTCTAAATGCGTGTTAAATAGATGCTTTTACTCACATCGTATAGCGCCAAAGAATATAATTTGTTTGTTTAAATATGTACATATGTAAGAGCATTTTTTAAATGCTCTAATATGTGAGTTAAAGCATGTGGGGTTACAAATTTACACGCATATATAAATACAGACAGAATAGATAGTTTAAATGCGTGCTGCATAGATGCATTCACACACATTATATAGCGCTCTTATAAAAGAACACAGATCGATTGTTTTAATTATGTACATTTGCAAGAGCAGAATTTAAATGTTTTCAGTGTGTGAGTTAGTGTATATAGGCTTGCAAACTTATACGCATTTATAACTATTAGATTTCAGCGTAACTTAGAATGTTTTAAACATTTAAATATTTTTATATGTGCATTTTTTCAAATTTTTAATAACCTTATGCAGAGTTATATCTGCCTATAAGTATTTTTCTAATGGACTAAATGAGAATCACATTAGAATTTAGTCTAAGGGCAGAATTCGATTGCATGAATGCGTGTTTAAGTACGCGCAAACATATACATTTATTCACTATAAGCAATATATTTTTGAATGGTTAAAAAAGTCTTGATTGTTTTATAAATTGAATATAATTGATTTAATTATTTAATTAATCAATTATCATTAGTATATATAGTTGAACCTGTTTGATGGAAGTGTATTGTGGTTTGAAAAAGCTGTATGTGAAAGCGCTCACCTACCCATGGATTAAACTTTTGTCTGCTGTTTGCTGTTATTATCGTGGTTTTATTTCCTGGACTTTACATCAATGGTTTGAACTACTTAAAACTGTAACCCTTGGGATTTATATTTATGTCTATGGTAGTCTGAAGAGACTTTTCTTGATTTGAAATACCAGGAGAACCGGTCTGAATAGACGCCATTCTGAAGTACTTTGCTAACTAGAACGTGAGTTTTTTACTACAGAAAAACAGTTTTGTTATAATTTTTCCGTGGATAGACTACCAGCGGTAACTGAATATTATACATTTTTTAAATTGTCCATAATTAGCCAATCAGAAAATGACATTATTGGTTAAATGAATGTGATTCTGATTATCCAGAGTAGCCCAAGACAACAAAATGAAGTTTGGGAACAAACAGATTTGTCCAGAGACACCTTCGGTGTTAATGGTCAAGAGGAGATGGTTGGGGGTGGGAATTAGTGCTGGAAAGGAAGTAGAAGAAGGTCAGGTAGAGCTGTGGGTAAGGGAGGAAATAAGGAGGGATGGGGAGGAAGTGTGGTAGATGTGAGGACAGGTTTAGGGTTTTTATGAGTATCCCTGAGTAGAGGGTCAGATTTAGGTGTGAACTTGCTGCCCACTCTTTCTCCATCTTTGATGACATTAAAGATTTGGTTGTCATGGTGGAAAAGAGGGGCAGGCTTGTCCATCTTCTGTACCCCCTCTGGTATCGGGTGTTGGCTTTAAGGATTTTTGGAGATGAAAATGAGTGGTGGAATACTGCTTTGATAAGTGAGAGTAAGCAAGGGGTAATGGCAACGCTGCTTATTTTGGGTGGGGGTGAATGAGGATATGCTGCCTTGCTAAATGGTTTCATGAATATTTGTGCTATGATTAATGAATTAAGAATGTTGTTCAATAAAGATTTGTTTAAGAAAGTTTAATAAAGATTGTCAAACGCCATTTTGGTGTGGTGCGTTTTATTGAAGGAAACAAAACTAAACTATAATGCTAACAATTATTCTCATAACTCTTACAACTCTAATGAAAGCCACAGAGAATGACACTCCTAAAGGGAAAACACAACGTATATAAAGCCCTTTTTCATTTGAAATTTGGTTAGTGCATCCAGCTTATGTCAATGGAAATGATTACTCTAATACTCTATCATAAAAATGAAATAAATGGATAGATAGCATATGTGAGGATGTGGTTTGTATGGAATACAAATTATACTGTAGGGGGATTAAATAATGCAGTAAGACTGCCAATTATTTGCGTGTTTGAGTGGTTCCTCTGTTGTATACATGTCTTGCTTATCTGATTCTGTTGTCGTCTGATTTGTACTACAGTAAACTTTTATTTAATCGATTATAGCAGCTTAGTCTGCATTTCACTTTTGGCTGTGGTTGTATGACCATGCAGTATATATCTATATCTATACTTACCTATACATATATCTGTACATATATCTTTATTTATTTATAAACATATATATATGTATATATATATATATATATATATATATATATATATATATATACACACACACACATGGATTCCTATCAGATCGCCGAATGCTCATTTGACCGAAACTCATTTTACCGAAACCAAATGACTGAAAACTCATTTCACTAAAAACTCATTTCGCCGAAAACTCATTTCACCAAAAATAGTACAGGCAGCGTATATGCTGTTTTACCCACTGTAGTGTGACCCTGGAGTTAGAATATATAAGTAGGGGGGTGTGGGGGGGTGTGAACCCCACCTAGCTTAGTTTTATACTGTCCAGTTCCTATTAACTAAGTAAGTTGGTAGTTTTTAACAACATTATGTGGGAGGCTATGCCCCCCACACCCCCCAATGTGGGGGGCTGTGCCCCCCACACCACCCCTACTTATATATTCTAACACCAGTGTCGCACTACATTGGGGAAAAGGGCATATACACTGCCTGTACTATTTTCGGTGAAATGAGTTTTTGGCGAAATCAGTTTTCAATCATTTGGTCTTGGTGAAATGAGTTTCGGTCAAGTGAGCATTCAGCGATCTGATAGGAATCCATATATATACATATATATATATATATATATATATATATGAATATATACATACACACACACACACACACACACACACACACACACACACACACACACACACACACACACACACACATTTGTATAGGTATATACACACACACACACACACACACACACACACACACATATATATATATATATATATATATATATATATATATATATATATATATATATATATATATATGGATCTACTTTAAAAGAATGAAACTGACAACACCAAAATTCATATTACTGAGACCAATATCATGAAGTTTCAAAATGTTGAAAGTTCAAAATGCTGAGTCTGATTGGACTGAAAATTGAAATGCCGATGTACGGAATACCAAGATTAATGCAGGAAATAATATGCAAGTGTTTGTTAATACTGGTATGCCTCTTTAAATATTTGTACTGTCTAAAAAAAATGGAGGATGGTTCGTACAATGCTCCCGGCAGTATTGAACTATTTACAAAACAAGGTCATAAAAGGGTGTATGCCTTTTTCCCCACTGTAGTGTGATCCTGGAGTTTGTAAATTTAGTTATTGTGGAGTGGGGGTACAGCCCTCTAAATTTGGTAATTTGTAGCTGATTTCTTTGCTTACTAGTTATGTTTTAGTTTGTAGAATTTGCGGTTAAGTTTTTATGAATTAGTTGTTGGTCTTGGTATTGTAAAGTTATGTTGTCTTTATAGTTCTGTTCTAGTGAAGGGAGTTATACATTTTGTTTGTGCGGTATCTTGAACGTCAGCATTTTAATGTTTCAGTGCTTCAAGTTTTCGAAATAGTGGTCTGGTAATATGATTTTCTATATTGTCAGTTTTCGTTCTTTTGAAGTAGACCCATATATATATATATATATATATATATATATATATATATATATATATATATATATATATATATATATATATATATATATAGATATATGTGTGTGTGTGTGTGTGAGTGTGTATGTATATATATGTACATATATATATATATATATATATATATATATATATATATATGTGTGTGTGTGTGTGTGTGTGTGTGTGTGTGTGTGTGTGTGTGTGTGTGTGTGTGTGTGTGTATATACATACAGATATATATATATATATATAGAGAGAGAGAGAGAGAGAGAGAGAGAGATGGGTCTGCTGACTTTCATCAAGGTTCATAAGTTCATAGGTATGTACTAGGCTAATGGCCCTGGAGTCTTTACAAGCCTAGCCCAAAGGATTACCCTGGCATCGTGCCACCCGACCTTAGTTCCCAGTGCCTCTGTCGAGTAGAGCCACTGGAGTGATCCCCGGGGTGAATTTTCTATTTCCCATCCACTCATCAAGATTTCTCTTGAAGAGGGCCAGTAAGGTGCTCTGTTTGACATGTATGGGAAGTCTATTCCATAGCATGGGCAGTCTCTATGTTATGAACCTGTCCCTCCAGCACATTTTGTTGATTGTGGTAATGAGGTTGAGGTCTCTGGAGCATGTGGTGCACAGGGATTAGTATTTCTTTAGATGTAGCATTTCTAACAGAGCTGGGTCAGACATGGTTTTGTAAGTCAAGCAGTGATCGCCTCTAAATAGGCGATATGAAATGGAGAATTGTTGGAGTTTTTTTGTGTCTGTCCATATAGGACAAGTGGTTAAGGTCTAGAATCTTCTTTGTGAGGTACTTTGTGGCCTCTCCAGTTGTTGCAGGTGTCTAGTAAGGTGCATGCTAAATGGGGCATTGTACTCGATGATTGGCCTAATGAGGGAAGAGTAGCGGGAGACAATGACCTCTTTCTTCCCGGATGCAAAACCCTTAGTAATGAGATGTGGCACATAGAAAGACTTTCTGACCACAGTGGCAATATGGTGGTCAAACAGAGGTTGCTGTTAACCTGTGTTCCTAGATCTCTTATAATGCCTTCTGTGTTCAGTGGACTACCATCGATGTGGTAATTCATGGGAACCAGATTTTTCCCAAAGGGGATGATGACACATTTTTTGGCATTGAGCTTAAGGCCATGGTTCTCACACCAGTCATTGGTCTCAGTGAGGCCTTTCTGTAGGATGTCAACATCACATGGGGAGTTCATAATAGCTCCCATCTTGCAATAGTCTGTGAACTTTGTCAGTCAGAGTCCCTTCGTGTTGGCCTGGACTTCAGAGAAGTAGATACCAAACAGGACCCAGGACCGAACCCTGTGGGATTCCATTCATGACTGGTCAGCAGTCTGACTTGGAGTCAGCTACTTTCACACTGTGGGATCTATCTGTGAGACAGTTTGCAGCCCACCTAGTGATGTAGGTGTTGATGCCTAGCTTAGTGAGTTTTTCTATGATTCCTGAGTGGGGAATTCTATCAAAGGCCTTGGTCAGATCAAGGTAGGCTGTATGAACCACCTTGTCTTTATCCACAGCTCTGGTGACTGACTCAAAGAAGTCAACCAAGTTGAGCAGGCATGATCTACCCTTCACAAAACCATACTGTGTGGGATCCAGTTTGGAGATTCCCTATATCCTTGTTTATGAGGTCCATGATGATGCGTTCCATAGCTTTGCATATCAGGCTCATCAGGTTAATGGGGCGATAGTTCCTAGGGTCTGTAGTCACTCCTCTTTTGTGGAAAGGGATGACTGGTAGCAGTGCACCATTTGGTAGGGACAAAGCCTGAGGTGAGGCTGGGATTGAACAGGGCACACAGGTGAAGTGCCAGTTCACTCAGTAGTTCATGTAGAACACACCCAGGGATATTGTCAGGTCACATAGAAGCTGTATTCTTGTCCATAGACAGTGCTGTTTTAACCTGTGCAGCAGTAATACTGGGTGCCTGGCAATCTACTGGTATTGTGATTGGTCCTTTGGGGGGAGTGGTAAAGTTGGCACTGAATCTGTCGGCCAGTATATTGGTAATATCTATTGCCTCAGTATAGGTGGTACCATTGTGCAGTAGCTCAGAGCAAATCTGGGTATTGTTGTGGAGATTGTTTACATAACTATAGAAGGTCTTGTGGTTGTCTTTACTATCTGCTGCAATTCTGTTTTCATAGCTAGCTTTAGAGGATTTGATGAGGGATCTAAACTTTTTGTTGAGGCTGATAAGGGAGTTTTTCCAGTCTTGGGACTTCACCTTATCCTGCATCAGTTTCCTCCTTCTGTTGCAGAGTTTGTTTATGACAGGGGACCACCAGATTGGCGTTCTTTTTTGGAGGAGAGCATCTTGGTTCTATTGGGTATGGCAAGATCCATGTATTTGTGTATGTGTTCGTACAGTGCCTTGGTTTATGATTCGGCAGTCATGCAATTATTCTCCATTTGCATGGGTGCCATGAAGTTATCCACCTCTGTTTTAGGAGCCTAAAGTTAGTTTTGGAGACATTTTTCATGATGGTTACCTTTGTGGGGGTGGGGGATGTGGATTTCAAAGGTGATTAGTTTGTGGTCGAATCTAACCAGGGAGGAGTTGACTATTAGTGTAGAGCAATGGTTGCCCATGTCAGTAATGACCAGGTCAAGGATGCTGCTACCTCTAGTGGGGGTAAGAACGAGCTAGTCCAGCACATTGGAATTAATGAATTCCAGGAAATGTTGGGCAAGTGTATTGGTACATGAGTTGTTTTCCCAGTTAATGGAGGGGTAGTTGAAGTTGCCCAGTATGAGAGTGTTAGGTTGGACCCTAATATTCTCCAGGGTGCTAAGGAATGCAGAGTGTGAGTCTTGGGACATGGTTGGGGACCTATAGCAGGCTACGATCTGAATCGCTGTCTTACCTAATGTTATCTACACCTGAAGTATCTCTGATGCATTGTGTTGGGCTACCAGTCTGGAGGTGTGTGCATCCTTTATAAATATGGAAACACCAGCACCTTTGGAGCTTTGGTCCAAGTTCTGCAGCTGAAAGGTATGGGATGAGCATAGTAGTGCAAGGGTGCTTTCTGCTGCCATAGACCAGGTCTCTGCTACAGCACAAATGTTGATGTTCTCCATTTTAAGGAGGGCTTCGGGCGAGTGCATTTTGAGATTTAGACTTCTAGCATTGAGAAGCATGACCCTCAGATTGCATTTGTTTGTAGCTGTTATGGTGTGGCAATTTGGTCTTGGGAACACCACCTAAAAAAGGCACTATAGGGGTGGCAAGAGCCTTGGCCAGTATCCAGAGGCCCAGAAGTGACATATGCAGGCCATAGATACTGGAGCCCCTTAGAATGACACTAGACACTTAGCCAATTGTTAAAATCAGTAATTTTCTGCTTGTAATGTGGTATCATTCTGGGTGATGGTAGGATGCTGCTTAAGGCTAGGGTCATACCCACAGGGCTACATAATCCAAAAGCTCCTCCATGTCTCTTTTCATGTAGTCCAAGGAGGTACGTCTCAGGTCATTCACACCCACATGTACAATGACAGAGTCATATTTGTACCTGTTGTTGAGGGACCTGAGTGCATGCATTATGTGGGAGATCCTGGCCCCTGACAGGCAGCTGACTGTTACTTTCTCCTTTTCAACCTAGTGAGTGGGACATCAGTGTGCCTCACTATCAAGTCACCTACCTATGACTAGTGTGTTGGGCATGCTGTTTTGCCTTAGGGGCTTTGGTTGAGTGGCACACTGTTTAGGAGAGTTATGTGTCTCATGATTAGTGTTGTGTTGTGGTGGTCAAGTGCGTATCTGCCTTGGAGGTCTCTGCTGTTTGGGTAGATTTTTATTGAGAGCCTTCATGAAGGTGGGTGTGTGGTTTGTGTTTTATGTGAAGGCAGTGCTGGTGTGTGTTCTGGAGGGCTATGTGTTCCATGTGGTGTAGTGCAAGTGTTGAACTTCTCCTCTTGACCAGCTATTCCAGTCTTGGCTGGAGAGTGTGTGGATTCTAATTTGGATATATAAGTGCATCTCACACAAGTCTGAGTGTTGGGAGGTAAGAGGAGAGGGTTGTCGGTGTACATGAGGCAGTTGCTACATTGCCTCAGGATGCCCAAGTTCACCAGATTAATAGGAGAAAACACAGGGAACTGACCTTTAGACATGCCTGGAGGGGTGGGCATTAATAAATACTGGAGCTGTTTCCTTGTAGAACGTTTAGTGCTGGTAGCACTTTTGTGTGCTACAATAATTGCTACAAGAAGTCTGGTAAAGTGCTAGACTAATAAGCTAGTAAAAGTGCAGGAGAGGAGAGAACTAACAGATCTAAGGGAAAAAATTGAAGAGCAGACTTTGGTACTGCACAGGAAGGTGGGAAATAAGCGCAAATGTGGGCTTTTAAACCAGAAAGTTGAAAGAGATGGAAAAACTGCCCAAACGGCCAATAAATGACAATTTCTGGGCCATAAACCACTCCTCCTGTGGTAGATAGACTTCCTAGTGCTTACCACTCCCACTTATAAGCTAGAAGGCTTGCTTCCAACACAGAAAGACTTTGGGGGGGGGGGGGCTCAGAAACTTACATACAGTCCTGGATACAGCAAATCTATATCTGGACTAGATTAGTGACAGGAAAGGTGGGAAAAGTGCAAATGCTGGCTTTTAAACCAGAAAGTTGAAAAAGATGGAAAAACTGCCCAAATGGCCAATAAATGGTCAATAAATTGAATGTTGACACAATACTATGCATGTGTTCAGAATAAACCTCAGTGCACACAACTTTCCTAAAAAAAACAAAAAAAAAACCTAAAAAAGAACACCTCTACCAAGGAATTGTCAATTTCACACATCTGTCAATTACCTGTATATATCGACCAAATGTGAATGATTAAACAGATGTCGACCACTAAGCCTTTTGATCAACTGCTGGAGTCCCATTATACATATATCATCCACTGTATCAGGAATCAATTCACCCATCCCTGTACACTACAAACCGAGCACATAAAGAAACCAGCCTAAAACAGCTAATTTTTGTGCATACAGCTTAATATTTTTTCACTGTACAGACTGAAGGCAGAATTGGTAGACAGATTAGGAATATCTGCAGTTGGGGCTCATTCTAGGTAATAATCCCCTTTTTCCTACATCTTCTAAGCAGGTAACATAACCCATAACTCTCCTGTACCATCAGTAAATACTGTTGCAGACAGCATTCAACTCCCCTTTCCACTGAAAGCTTACAGGTCCTGCTCTATTGCAGAATTCTTTTAAATTGGTTTCTTTCTTACAATAGATTAAAAAATAGCAATATTTACATTACTATTCCCCACTCAAAGCTGATTGCTTTTCAAAAACCAGCCCTTACCGGTTGTTCTTGGTGCAGCCCTGCTCCATTTGCCCTCACTGCACTCGGGCTCACATTGCTTCCCTACCCTGCCCCCATTTCCCACCTGCCCCCATTACCTCTAGATTTATAATTAACTGCTCCACCCACTCTGCCTCAACTAATCACTTCTAACAAAACCTCCTCAACTATAACTCCCCTATTTCCTCAGCCTAGACATTCCCCTTTTTTGAGTACACCCACACCATACAATACCAATTACCATATACACAGACAATCTCACCATTCTCTTTCTCCTAGTCCTAACCCACCACCTGACCTCCTACCAAACCATACTAAATCCTACCATTACAAACCCATCAAAGCATACCGCCTCTCACCCAACTCCTAGCCATCACTACAGTCACACATATCCCCAAACAGCTACACCACATAACTCTCACTCCACCCTTATGTATCCTCCTCCCAACCTCTACCAAATCTCTTACTGCAAGTAAATACATTACCATTCTAACCAAACTGTCCAAACTCCTACACCACGTTATCCACCAACTGATCCTTGCCAGAAATATACATCACAATCCAGTTCCAAACCCTTGTACATCTACCCCTTCTTTCCCATCCCTCTCACCCAACCTATCCTCCTTCTCTCAACCAAAAAACAGCCTTCTGCTGCTAAACTTAAACATCCAAATCATAAATAATAAAGTTAACCTACTACATGCCATGTTATCCTCCCATTCCCCTTATATACTGAAACATGGTTGAAACCTGCTACACGCAACAATGAATTCCTCCCACCTGGGTACAATGTATTACACAATGATAGATTATCCAAAAAAGGGGATGGGGTGGCATTAAAAAACAGCACTACAAAAACAACCTAAAAATATGTACTATTGATCCTCCCATCCGTCCCTTCAATACCTCTGAACTACTTCTAGCTAAACTTAACCTTAGTGACAAAAATCAATCAACATTATCACAGGCTATATACCTCCTGGCAACAATATGTCCTCCCTAGAAGCCCTTCTGCACTGAGTTAATCTTAAACTTCCCCAAGAAACAATCATCCTAGGTGACTTCAATATAGACTGGCACTTATACTCTAATACTAACCCCACTAACCATATTAATCTCCATAGCTTCTCCCATGTTATTCAATCCAGCATTAGACTAGGAAACAATAACACCAAAGAAAGTCTCCTATACTGGATCATAATAAACAAGCCCAGTTCTCCTTACCAAGCAGGTGTCCTGCAAGACACCCTCAGTGATCATCAACCCACCTTGTTACTAAAATATAAAACCCACTCCAACTACACCCCACTAACTCAAACTACCCGGAACAAACACAACTTCAACCCTAACAAATTCAAACTTGAATTAAAATACCAAAATTGGAACATACTAAAATAAGTTTCCCTAGATTAAGCTGTTAATCAATTCAACAACATTTTCCTATGAATCATGAATGCCCATGTCCCACCTCATACTGGAAAACTCAAAATGAATATAGCTCCCTGGATCACCAAAGAGACTAAAAACAAGATAGCACTAAGATATAGAGCCTGGCAGCACTGGATGGCTGCAAAATTTTAGGTACTAGAGAACAATTCCAAAAAACATAGAAATGAAACTAAAAAAATATTTTCCTGGACAAAAAGAACTGTTTCCTACATTTGCAAAACAGACATGAACACAATCCCAAAAAATTCTGGCCTGGAATAAATAAACTACTCCACCCTGGTAAACCCTCCTCCCCACCAACTACCTCCACAAATGAAATCACAGATATCCCAGAATCATTCAATAAATACTTCATAGAAACTGTCTCCAAACTAATTCAGCAACAAGCCATTGCCACTAACACCAATATCCCCGTGTCTGTAGTCAAGCCTAACAGTACCTTCCAATTTCAACCCATCCCTACTAATTATGTCAAAACATTGCTAACAAAGTTAACCTACTACTCTAGCAGCTGACAGCATCCTCTCTGAATACCTCCAGTTGGCAGCTAATGAGCTTGTCTACCCAATCTCTAGTCTGCTTAACAGAGCCATATCTGAAAGCACCATCCCATCAATCTGGAAAACTTCCCACATCATTCCTTTACATAAAGGAGGCACATCCACTGACCTAATCAACTATTGCCCTATTGCCATTCTTTCCCCTCTAGCAAAAATTCTTGAAAAATGCATACACCACCAACTTATGTCAAACCTACTCAATAACCAACTACTCTCTCCCACCCAGCATGGATTCCAACTTGCCCACAGTACACCCTTCTCTCCTTTACAAACCACATCAACCAAAACAGACACTTACGTAAACTTACATCTGCCATATTCTTAGACTAGTCAAAAGCCTTTGATATGGTCATCCATTCCAAACTACTCTACTCCCTCACTAATCTTGCCTTAGCAACCACTCACTAGCCTGGTTCCAGAATTATCTACAAGGTAGACAACAAGCAGTTTGATGGGACAATAACCTATCCTCACTGCTACCTATTTTCACTGGGGTCCCACAAGGGTCCATTTTAGGTCCATACTATTCTCCATCTTCATTAATGATCTTCACAGCATCTGCCAGGCTGCAACCATCATATAATATGCTGACGACTCAACATTAGTCTGCTCAGTCAATAACCCACAAGAACAACTCACTATCACCCAAAAAGCCTTCCAAACTACTGGAAACTGGTTTCTTAACAAAACCTCCTACTTAATTCAAAAAAGACAAAGTTGATAATATTTAAACCAAACAAATCCACTCCAATTCCCAATTCATTTAATACTGTGTCCAGAGATGAGACTATCATCTGTCCAGACACACATACTAAACTACTAGGAGTGACCATTGACAACAATCGTAAGTTCGACCTGCATATAAACCAAACTATTAAAAACATCCACAGAAAACTGGGTAGCCTCTATAAAAATATACCATTTCTAACTTAACCTGCTAGAATAACCATAGCTCAAACCCACCTCCTCTCCTCACTATTATATGCCGCTCCTATCTTCACCAACCTACCCAAAGCTGAAATGGCCAAGCTCAACATCTGCTATAATCAAATTGTCAGATTTGCTGCCAGTGCCCCCTACCATGTCCACCACTGTCAGGCACTGTGTCAACTCACTTGGCTTGAATCCCAAACCTCCTCTCATTCCGCCAACTCTCTTTTGCTAATAAACTGTTACTACTCCCTGAAAAAATACCAGCACTATTCAACTTAATTAAACTACAAGCCAATCCCAGACAACTTTGCTCTAGTGATAAAAGACTAATTAAGGTAACCAAAGCCAACAACTCAGCAGGTGACTCACTATTCCCCAACTACATAGGTAAAATCTGGAACAAATTACCCTTGACGATTACCTCGGCAAAATCGATTGCTACATTCAAAAAACTACTAAAAGAACACCTACAACTCTTATGGAATTACCCCTGCCTCCCCCCATTTTGACCCCTATTTTACCCCCCTCTCCACTCAATAGCTTGCTTCCCCTCATCTCTATACCTTGCAGTTGATCCATAATCTCTTCTTAAGGTACTGCAATCTCTATGATTCTGTACATCCCATGTACTTTCATACTTCAAACATTATACTATTGTATGTTGGATATGTCAATCAATATCAAGGATGATTGTAATACACACTATACAGTCTTGTAGAATAATGTGTTTTTCCTATGAATATTTGCATGTTATATATAAATTTCTATTTCTTCAAAACTGTAAACCCATGCAATATTGTAAAAAATGTATCATTTTTCCTTTTTCTTTTTCCTATGAATATAAGCTTGTCTCATATATATTTTTCCCTATGAAAATTTGCTTGTCATGTATAAATTTCTTACTAGTCTGTTATTTACTTGTGGAGCTTTTCTCCCTGGGCCCCCACTAAAAATAGACATGTATCCAGTTGGAATCTCCAAGTTAACAAATGTAAAATAAATAAAAAAAATGAAATACATTATCTCTCTTTCGCTCTCTCTCTCTCTCTCTCTCTCTATATATATATATATATATATATACATACAGACATACACATCACATTGGGAGGTGTAAGGGTAGATCCCTCCTCCCTAAACAAACACCTTGTTTCCTGCTGAGGTTCTTTAATTGTCTGAAGCAGGGTTGTATCTTAGACAGCTTTTAAAACTGGACCTTTTTTGCTGTATTCATAGGTTCATATGTAGGTACTAGGCTATAGGCCCTAGGGCCTATATAAGCCTAGCCAAAAAGGTACCCTAGCTTTCGCCACCCAAGAAAATTATTATCCGGGGCACCTGTCGAGCAGAGCCACAGAGGTGATCCCCGGGGTGAATTTCCTATTTCCCATCCAGTCATCAAGATTTTTCTTGAAAAGTGCTAATGAAGAGCTTTGTTTGATATAGATAGGTTGTTTGTTCCAGAGTATGGGAAGTCTCTGGGACAGGAATCTATTCCTCCAGCATGTTCTGTTTATTGTAGTGACAAGGTTTAGGTCCCCTAAAGCGTGTAGTTCAGAGGGATTGGGATTTCTTTAAATGGAGCATGTCCAACAGCTCTGGATTTGACATAGCTTTGTATGTTAGGCAGAGATCGCCTCTGAGTAGGCAATATGCGACGGAGTAAAGTTGGAGTTTTTTGAGATGATCTGTGTAGGGCATCTGTTTGAGGCCAGTAATCCTCTTTGTGAGGTATTTCTGCGGCCTTTCCAATTGTTGTAGATGTCTGTGAGGTACATACCAAAAGGGGCATTGTACTATATAATGGGTCTAATGAGTGACGTGTAGAGGGGAACAATGACCTCTTTTTTCCTGGATGAGAAACCTTTTGTGATGAGGTGTGTCACATTGAAGGATTTTCTGACTACTGTGGCGATGTGATTATCAAAGGAGAGACTACTGTCCACCTGTGTCCCAAGGTCTCTTATCACACTTTCGGTGTTACATATACTACCACCTATTCGGTAGCTCATGGGTACAGAGTTTTTACCGAAGGGGATGAGAATGCACTTTTTGGAATTGAGCCTGAGGCCATGGCTTTGACACCAGGCATCTGTCTCAGTGAGGCCCTTTTGTAGGATGTCCACATCATTAGGAGTTTTGATTATGGCTCCTAGTTTGTAGTCTTCTGCGAACTTCATTAGCCAAAGACTTTATGTGTTAGACTTTACTTCAGAAAAGTAGATACCAAACAGGAGAGGACCCAGGACTGAACCCTGTGATACTCCACTTGTCACTGGTCTGAAGTCAGATTTGGAGTCTGCTACTTTCACAGTGTGGGTTCTGTCAGTGAGCCAGTTGGCAACCCATCTTGTGACATAGTGATTTATACTTAGTTTAGTGAGTTTATCTATAATTCCAGAGTGAGGGATGGTGTCAAAAGCCTTGGTGAGATCTAGATAGGCTGTGTGAACAACCTTACCCTTGTCTATGTCTTTGGTGACTGCTTCAAAAAAGTCTATCAGGTTTAGGAGACATGATTTGCCTTTTACAAACCCGAACTGGGTAGGGTCCAGAGTTTGGAGATTACCAATGTCTTTGTGTATAAAATCCATGATGATACATTCCATGGCCTTGCAAAACAGGCTCTTTAGGCTAATGGGGCAGTAGTTCCCGGGGTCCATAATGGCTACCCCTTTGTGGAGTGGGATAACCGTTGCTGTGCACTATTCAGTGGGCACAAAGCCTGAGGTGAGGCTATGATTGAACATGGTGCTTAGGTCGGGTGCCAGTTCATTCTGCAGTTCATGTAGAATGCAACCTGGGATGTTGTCAGGTCCCATGGATGCTGAGTTCTTGGCTTTGGAGAATGTGTTTTTTTCCTGTGCAGCCGTGATTACAGGAACTTTGCATTCTTCCAGTATAGAGATGAGCCCTTTAAGGGATGAGAGGGGGGTAAAGTTAGCACTGACCCTATCTGCCAGGATGTTGGCAATATCAGTTGGTTCTGGATATTTAGTGCCATTGTGCTGTAACTCAGAGCAGATCTGAGTGTTGCCATTGAGATTCTTGACATAGCTATAGAATGCTTTGTGGTTGTCTTTAGAATCAGTGGCGATTTTGTTTTAGTAACTAGCTTTGTAGGATTTTATGAGGGATCTCAGCTTCTTACTGAGGCTGACCAGGGAGCTCCTCCAGTCATGGGATTTTACTCTTTTTTGCAACAGTTTCTTTCTTCTGTTGTAGAGTTTGTTTATGGCAGAGGACCACCAGATTGGCTTCTTTTTTTTGGAGGATAGCATCTTAGTTCTGTTAGGGATAGCACGATCCATGCACTCGTGTAAGTGCTTATAAAGTGCATTTGTGTAGGATTCAGCAGTCGTACCTTTATTGTCCATCTGCATGGGTGTTGTGAAGTTTGCCACTTCTTTCTTAAGAAGTGTGAAGTTGGCTTTGGAGATATTTTTTACGGTGGTTTCCCTAATGGGGGTGGGGGTGGGATGTGGATGTCTAGGGTGATTAGCTTGTAATCAGATCTGACCAATGAAGAATTGCCCTCTGGTGTGGTACACCAGTCGCCCATGTTGGTAATGACCAGGTCTAGGATATTGCTGCCCCTAGTGGGATTGTGGATAGCTTGATGCAAGGCATTAGAATTTATGAATTCCGGAAAACGTTGAGCAAGAGAGTTGGTACATAATTAGTTTTCCCAGTTAATGGTGGTGTAGTTGAAATCGCCCATTATTATGGTGTTGGGTTGTACCATAATATTTTCCAGTGTATCAAGAAATGAGGAGTGGGAATCCTGGGGCATGGTTGGGGATCTGTAGCAAGTTACAATTTGGATTGCGGTCTTGCCCAGAGTTAGTTGCATTTGGATAATCTCGGATGCATTATACTGACCAACTAGCCTGGAGCTGAGGATATCCTTAATGAATATGGACACGCCTCTGCCTTTAGTGTTTTGGTCCAGGTTAGGTGGCCAAAAGGTGTGGTATGAATTATAACCTGGTAATGCAGGGGTGCTCTCTGGAGCAATGAACCAGGTCTCTGTCACTACACAGATGTTGATGTTCTCCATTTTAAGGAGTGCCTTGAGTGAATGCATTTTGAGGTTTAAACTTCTAGCATTGAGAAGCATTACCCTCAAATTTTCCTTGCTTGTACCTGTTAAGGTAAGGCTAAGGTATTGATCTGTTAAAGGCTGGGTATCGAGATATGACAGAATAGTACTGGTAAATTTTTACTTATTTTATTTAGAAGCAAGAAGAAAACCTCAAGTGCTAGTTGTCTACCTATGGATGCTTTTGTTTAATTATTTCATTATTTTATTGGTTAATCTTCGTGTTTTTATTGATTTTACTCTATTTATTTTATTTTTTCATCTCATCTTCAGCTACTTGTGCTGTTTGTGGCAGTATGCAGGCTACCCTTGGTTGAAGCTGGTTGCTTTGGATTACAGCCTCTGTCCTGCTTGTCTTTGCTTTGGGACTGCATGCTGCCCTTTGAGGATTGTTCATTTTCTGTTCACTCTGAGAAGGATGGTGGAATGTGGTGGTTTAAATATTTGGAGGAGCTTGGGACAATATGCTGTTTCATGGAAGACCTGTGGAAAATAAGTTAGTGAGGACTGCTGTGTGGACAATAGCTCTGTGTAAACTGCTTTTGGAGGAGCTATCCTTTGAAATGGTTTATTAAAGAACTGTTGTAAAATTTTCCAGTTTTCATTGTTTTTTAGAAACTCAGACAGTGTACTTGCTTGCTGTTGTTGAGACATTTGCTAGACATATTTTAAAATATTTTGCAATGGCTAAGCTGTTGTGGTGTCATTTTAACAACATTATATCATATTAAGATTTTAATTGGCAATTTTCTAATGGAATGCTTTTTTCCTGTCCATATGTGGCATTCCCAAATGCAGTCTTCTGAGGAGTCTTATCTTGAATAATTGTCATTTTATTTCTAGAGTACTTTAATTTTTATCCTTCCTGCATTTTGTTGGGACCTGCCAACTTTTAATCTGCTGAGCTGCAAATTAATTTTTGGCTATTTGTAGTATGCTGGTGACTTTCTCAAACATTTCTAATGTATTTATTTTTCATTGATGCGTGGTGTCAAAGCCATGGTCTCAAGCTAAATGCAAAAAAATGCGTAGTAATCCCCTTTGGAAAAAACAGAGTACCTGCAAACTACAACATAGGAGGTAATCCCCTGAAATCTGAAGAAGAAATAAGGGATCTAGGGACCCAAGCAGATAGTCAGCTTTCCTTTGATAACCATGTTGCCAAAGTGGTTAGAAAATCCTTCTATGTGATCCATCTGATCACGAAAGGGTTCGCATCAAGATCTAAGGATGTAATGGTGCCCCTCTACTCTTCCCTCATCAGACCCATTATTGAGTACAATGCACCAATTGGAATGTACCTGGCTAGACATCTCCAGCAGCTGGAAAGACCACAAAGGTACCTAACCAAGAGGATTACTGGCCTCAAACAGTTGCCCTATGCAGCACAATTGAAAAAGCTAAGACTGTTCTCTGTTGCATACCGCTTTCTCAGAGGCGATCTCTGTCTAACGTACAGAGCCATGTCCAACCCAGAATTGTTGAACATGCTCCATCTTAGCAAAGCCAAATCTACTCGAGCTACACGCTCTAGGGATATAAACCTCAACACAACAATGAATAGAACATGCTGGAGGGATAGATTCCCTTCACAGAGACTTTTCTTACTATGGAACAGGGTCCCGATCTATATAAGACAGAACCCCTCACTATCACTCTTCAAGAGAAACCTTGATGAGTGGATGGGTAACAGAAATTTCACACCAGGGATCACACCAACAGCACTACTAGATAGGGACCAAGGGTACTAGCTGCTAGTACAAGGGTCTAGGGAACTACTAAAGGGGTGGTGAATACCGCACAACGTGGCTCGGCTAATATATGCCTTCGGGCAGATAGCCCAGTACCAACCTATGAACCTATGAATCTATGAGTTTACTCAGAATGTTTATAAGTTCAGCACAAAAAGAAAAATGGGGTGACCAACTAAAAGTCTGCAGAGCACAAATAGTATTCAAGGCAAATAAACAGTGCAGACCTCCACTATCCAAAATAAAACACTAGTTTAATGATAAACGATAAAACAATAAAAAGCAGATACAGACAATACTAGACAAATATAAGCGCTTTTGGGCTCTGCCCTTCTTCAGATAAATGAAAGAACACTTAAATCCTGGATTAAATAGCTGCTTAACATCAATCTAGCCAATGAAAACTTGTATTGCACCCTCCTTTCTCTTAAGGTGGGTTTCATAGGAATATGCTCATTAAGTCCTGGTGTTCTATGAGCTGAAAGCTCAATAATCCATCTGACTTCTTCTCTTTTAGTAATGTCTCTTAAATTGCCCATTCTTATATTAGGTAATACATTACTAATGGCTCTAAATTTAAACTGATGGCCATTGTTTCCCTCTGTATGTTTATAGAGGGCATTATGAATGTTTCTATTTCGAATACAGGAAAGATGTTGTAAAATCCTAACTTTAAACATATTGTTGGTTTTTCCAACATAAAATGCTGTACATTGCTGACACTCAGCTAAATAAACAATATTCTCAGTTCTACAAGTGGCTTTTGCTTTAAAATAGAACAGTTTCCCAGTGACAGGATGTTTAAATGCAGTCTCCTTATTAATATACTGGCATGCTTTACATAATCCACATGGTTTTGTCCCTACTTGGCATGTAGCCCCTTTCCTTGGATTATTCTTCTCTTGTGCTAAGATGTCTTTCAAATTTTTGTTTCTTCTAAATCCAAATCTAGGTTGCATACCTACTATTTATTTCAATTTATCGTCAGATGAGAGTATGTGCCAATTTTTCTTCACTATCTCACATACTCCATGTACATTATTACTATAAGTGAATGTCATTCTAAGGGGTACTGTTTTTTTATTTTTTAAGGTATTCTCCTTATCAGAGGGATTCTGTCCCAATATAGGGGCTGACTTTTCTTTTCTATGGGTATTACCTTGACTTATTTCATTTATTATTAATTCTCCATCATAACCTCTAGCTTGAAAAATATGTTTCATATTCAACAACTCTTCTTCAAAATCACAGTCCTTACTGCATAATCTTGAAGCTCTACTGATTTGACTTTTCACTATATTTCTATAAGTATGTCTAGGATGCATGCTATCATAAATAAGTATATTGTTTCTCCAGCATTCTTTCCGAAACAAAGAGGTTGTGAAACCACCATTTTCTTGTTTTATTCTTACATCCAAAAAAAATCTATGACTTTGTCAGAATAAGTGAGAGGGAATTTAAGAAAGGTGGTAGTTTGCCCCAGGTATTCCACAAATTGTAACAACTCATTTATATCATCTTCCCACAAAATAAAAACATCATCAACAAAATGTCTATAAAGAAGTATTTTATTTCTCCATCTATTGTAATTCCCCAAGACAAAATACATTTCCCAAAACGACAAAACCAAATTAGCATACGTGTTGGCACAGGGGGTACCCATAGCTACCCCCTGCGTTTGTCTGTAAATGTTATTTTGACATAAAAACATGTCAGGTACTGTCCTTGCTTTGTTTTCAAATGATACTCAGTTATAATTACTTTAAATTCTTTACACTTCTACCTTCTGGAATGTGGCATTCCTACAAGTTTGATTCTTATTCCATTACTGTTCACTGTGTATGTACTGTCCCTTATGAAGGTAATTTTACGGGGAGATATTTCTTCTCACTCTTACACTAACAACATTCAGCTATCTCTTCTTTTCTCCAGAGTATCTACTGAATTTTTCAGCACAGGAGGTGTGCCTGTATTTGATTCTTGGCTGAATGCTCAATAATTGCTTAAAACTAAGCCCAGCAGAAATCTACCCATCTCAACTTCTACTTGTCCATGTTGCTGTTGTTATTTATGTTTCTTTCAGCTTTTCCTGGTTAGGGGTCACCACAGTGGAACTCCAGTCCACTAATGATTGGCACTAGATTTTTACATACTGAGTTGCCAGCTCTGATGCACAACCTTCAACGAAGGTACGCCCATTCACGCATGTCTCCACAAAGAAGACGCTTTAGCTGAGAATCGAACAGGACAACGTCTTACTGTGAGGCAACAACACTACCGCAGCACCACCACCGCAGATAATATCCAGAATATCATGTTTTATGTTCTGTTTTTTTATTGCCTAGACTACTACAATGATCATATACCTTTAACTTACAGATTGTGGCCTGGCCCACTTGCAAAAGGTTTTAGACTGAAACTCCTCACATTTGTCATATCATTCCTGTGCTCCATGACTTGTGATGACTAATGGGTATGGCCAGATGTGTTTTCAAAATCCTCATTCTTACCTTCTGTACTCTGCATGATCTAGATCTTGTTTGTTTGAATTCATTGCTGCATTCGTATATCCCTGATTTGCAGTTTGTGTCACCAGGTGAGAGGTGGTTTGCTGTTCCAAATGGTTGAATAGAAAGTTACATCAGGATCTTGTTGAGTAACTTTGCTGTTGTCATTTGGAATTGGCTATCTTTCCTAGTTTGAGCATGTCAAACGGAGTGCTCCATCAAGAGATCAGTACTCTAACATATATTTAGAAAGACCAGTGACATATGGGGAAAACACTAAAAAACAAATTTAATGAGGGAGTACTTTTGGCATAAAATGACTTCTTCAGATTTAAAATTCATTAACTAACTAGATACATTTAAAGCCACAATGAAAATTACATGATCATTCTCAACCACTCAAACACACTGTTTAAAAAACTGTTAAACTAATGCACAATAAACTTTATAAAATTCAAAAAAACTAATTTCAACTTTTGCTTTTTGGGCAAACACTTAAAATGTATATGATAGGTTTAATCTTTTTCCACCATTGCTTTCACTGTAGTTTATGTTTTTATATAAAATGGTTACATTTAGGCAGATAAATAAATTAACTAAATAGCAGCTGCACTACTGTCCTGTGTAGACACTCAGCAGAATAGCAGAGGATGTGCAGCTACTGTATGCCAATAACAGAAGGGACACTTCAATTATGCTATTGTTCAAATTCTGATGTCCCTCAAGTGAGTACATTCTATAACTAGTACCCATTTAATAATGCTCCTTAGCACATCCTGAGTGTATTATTGTGATACACTTCCCAAGGCAACAAGTGATCAGCTTTTATATTGCATTTGCTTACTCTCTCATTTATCCAGAGGTCCTTATGTGCAAACACAATGGTGAAACCCTTTTAATACCCATAGGGAACTTGCATATCCTCAGACAGTAGTCTACTTTGTCAGGTCTTGTAGGTATGCTATATACTTCTGCAGATGCTCTTTTTGATGCCTATGGATGCATTGTAACTCTATAAAAGGTAATTGTGAAAAAATATACTTCATGCCCAAGATAATGGGATTTCTGTCATTAGATCATATACTAACATAAATTCACACTGAGAATATTCAACCCACAGCTCCCTACATACTTTATATCTTCTGAATGTGTGGATGAGGTTTATATATCTCTATAACATTTGCACGATTCAGTTTTATGAATCATGTTTAAGTCATGACCATGAAACGACTGAAATTTCCTCTATTGAATTTTGTGTTTTATTTTTTTATTTTATTTTATTTTATTTCATTTCACTTTTGTTTGTCAGGTTTGTCTGAATCGCTTTGTCAAAAACCCCTTTTTGGTGAAGGCTCGGGGAAAAAAGCTTCAACATATTACTAACATTTTGTAAACAAGCATTCAGTGCTTTACTGGAACAGACATTAAATAATAAACATTAACATTTACATATACATTTGCTAATTAGATTGCATTTATACGAAAATAGAGGCAACTATTACAATATAAAAGATACTTTAGCATTTGTAGATGTTGAACACTGAGCAGTTGATAAGGTCTGTTAGTGGGTTTATCATATAGATAATAGACTGTGTGATTAGTGCTGAGAAATTCAAAGTAATAGAGGTAAGAGAAGGAATTAGGTAGGGAAAACAATCTTAACACTGTAGTTAAGCGGTAGGGTATAAAGTAGGTTCAGAGACAATTAGATATATGGCTATCATAAGATTTATATTGGAAGTATGCTGATGATGCCACTGTCATCTCTACCTCTGACAATATCTCTCACCTCCATTCAGTTACTCCAAATTCCTTTCACTCTTGTCAAAAATTGGTTTACTAACAATCAACTTATACTCAATCCCAAAAATACAAACTTTTCTTATTCCTCCCCAAGTCCCTTTTTCATCATAAAACATCATTTACCATTACCTCACTCAACAACACTGTCATAAATGTTGAAACATACCCTAAGCTACTGGGTGCAATCATAGATGACCAATTTAAATTTGATCTACGTGTACTAAACTGTAAAGAGGACACATCAAAAACTCGGACTGCTTTACAGAAACAAAAAATACCTCACAAATGACTCAAGACCTTCTTTTGCCTATGCCTTTCTTCTTCCCACCCTCCTTGTCGCCTCCCTTATCTTGACCAACCTACAATCCTCTCTTAAGGCCAAGCTTGAACTAACCTGCAACAAAGTTGTCAGGTTTGCTGCTAACCAACCCTACAAGTCTCACCACTGTCTTTCTTGACAAATTTAACACTGACTTGAACTCCCCCATCTACTCTTACCCCCCAGATGTCCCTGATTCAATCTACCCTAAACAAACCTTCTTCCTGCACTGCCATCTCTTCCCTTATATAACTATACACCCCCTCCCACACTTGTTGGAGCTCTGATCAGTTCCTCTTAGCAATCCACAAGCCAAAAAGAGCAATAGACAACACTTATATAGCTACTCAGTTGCCCTAGCAGAACAAAATCCCACTAAACATTAGAAATATGCCCCATACACATAGCTTCAAGAAGGCATTAAAAGAAATCTTACTAAACTCCTGGATCTACTCTTGCCAAAAGCCCAGTTAACATCTTCCATCTGCTAACTGTTTATGTCTACTAACTACTTCTCTCTACTCTAGTCAGCTTAACTCATCTAATTACTACTCTAGTTCCCTGATTACTGCCTCCTACTTCTCCACACCTCACGTCTTTACATTATGTCCCTCTATTAACCCCCTTTTACTACCTTTCACATCTTCTTCCCTACTTACAGAGACACACCTCATATCAAACTACATGCCTTTAATGACATCTGTTAAATATTTAATTTAACTTTTAGGTGTAGTCTGTGTATCCAGTAATCAGCTGTGATTGTTGTTATTCTCTGTTATGCCACTGTATTTGTAACTGTGTTTGCATTTGTGTCTATATGGGACTTTTCCCCGGGTCTCTGATGAAAATGGGCTACTGCTCAGTTGGACATACCTGGTTAACATATGTCAAAATAAATAAATAAACAAACAAATAAATAAATAAATAATAAAAAGTATAAAGGTGGGGGTGATCAATGTCACAGAACAATGTATATAGCTGAGGGATGCTATTCAGATACTGGTGAAGACTGGTTGAAGAACACAGGATTCTGAATGAAAATAATTGGTTTGATGATATAGCAAGCTGAAGATAACAGCGGTGTTTTTTTCTGGAAATGTATAGGAGCAGACCCATTGATTTGACATTTTAGTCCTGTTGTAAATGAGTTTGCATTAAAAATGGATTTCAGTGCTAGTGAGATGTGGTTCCACAGTTTAGCTACAATACTTTACTAGAGAGAGTCACTTGCAGTGTTAGATGATTTGGTTACAGTGTTTAGTGATTTTGGTCTAGAGTATAAAATTCTGTTGGAGGTGTAGTGTTGTATTAAGTTGTTAAGGGCTGGACAATGTTCTACCTTACAGAGAAGTCTATGTGTTGCGGTTAACTGAGAAAGAGCTAGATGATGTGGTAGTTCTAACAAGTTTAATTCTTGGAGTTCTAGGCAGTAGTGTGTTCTCTTGTTATACTGTACTCTAAATTTGGCTATTTTATTATAACAGTGCTCAAGTTTGTTCAGTTGTAAGACTTGAAAGTTAGTGAAGATGTGTGAAGCAGAGAGGAGTGACTAAGAAAGCAGAGGCTCTGCATCTTCTAGTTATGTCAGTTAGGTAGGTTTTTAGTTTGTGTAATGCATCTAGTTGTAAAGATTTTATTTCACCATGTGTAACACATGGTAGTCAAATTTCAAATGGTCACTTATTTTTTTTTTGTTCAAATAATTTTATTGAAAGAATTTTTTACAAACAATAGTTAATGAATTTTGTAAATCAAATATTTAAGTTAAGTAACTATTTACAAATGTACATAGGCCTCAAGTCAGTTGTATATAAGAAGTACAAATCATTATTGCATATACAGACGCTATACATTATTAAACAAACAGTTGGTCAAATAAATGATGATTCCTTGCGACTTCTCTTCTTATGTAGGTTAATTTGTGACCATCCTGAGTGTCTCAATTAGGGAGAGAACTTTCTCCCAAGGATTGTTGGTCCATGTCCTAGGAAAGATTCTCATTTCCTTAACTTTGATTTCTAACAAAGCTACCGTTTCAATAGAGTTAGAAAATCCTCGAAAGTTGGACTGATAGTTGAGTTCCATTTCCTTGTGATACATTTGTTGATACTACCATTATAGTCCAAAGAAGATACCAGTCTTTCCTTTTCATTGCAGTGGCTTCATATATATTCAGGAGAATTAATAACTTTGACAAAAAATAATCAGCATAAATGGCTTGCAAAAATTCACCAATATCTTCCCAAAATTTTTTTATATAAGAACATTCATACAAAATATGAGACCAATCTGCATTACATTTTAATGAACACCTCCAACATAATGTTTCATTCATGTTATTAAATTTAGCTATTTTACTTGGAGTGTAAAAGGCTCTGTGAAGGAGCTTCCATGCAAAGATTTTCCAACATTGTATATTTGGGGTTAACTTTATAGAATATAATATATCTTTTTTGGTCTCATTTTATAACAATAATGTATGATTTTTAGTGATGAAATTCCAAAATTTCTGATTAGCTTTTCTTTTATAGTTGATGATAATTTTATATAAGTTTGAAATTAAATGTGTCCAATTAAAGTCTCCATATATTATTCCATATAAATGAAATATAAATTTGGGCATGGAACTAAATGAGGAATTATCTATTGTTCTACATAAGCTATTAGTGTATTGAGAGTTAGCCAGTCAGTGCTTGATAAATTAAATGTGTTAATTAATTGATTCATATCTGAGACTATTAGAATTTCCATACATTGATACCAACATATGAAGTTGTTTCTCTTCCATGAGTTAAGGGTATCTGTAGGAATGTTGTTGAAAAAGTTTTTTGTAATTTTAAATGGAGTTAATAAGTGGAACCATAATTTGATATCAACGTTATTATTTACAAAACTCCGAAAAGTATTGTAAATGTAATTTATATAATTTAGATTAGTAGGTTTGGTGCAGTTGTATTGCAAGTTAACACAAATATAGCACCAGAGCTTATTATTCTGATCATTTAGTTGTATATTTTTGCTAATTTACATTCCTCTTGAAAAATAACAGTATGCAATATTTTCCATGCTGAGGAAAATGTTGGATCTATCCAATTTACTATCATTTTGAAAATGGATGCTTTGATATAAGTTTCTAAATCAGGAAAGTTAATACCTCCCATCTCCCAGGGCCTAATATGGTTCAGATAAGCTATTCTGTTTTTTTTGAGGGGGGTGGGGGTATCAAAGGAAACTTATAATGATTCTATTTAAATCTTTTAAGATTTTTTTGCTAGGAATTATAGGGATAGCTTGTGTAATGTAGTTTACCTTTGGGAGAATGACCATTTCTATTAACTGTGATCTATCTTCAAAGGTTAAATACAGCTTATTCCATTTGCCTATTCATAATTTTAGGGTATTCAGAATATTGTTGTAATTTGTAGATAAAGTTAGTTCTATGTTTTCACATAAAACAATCCCTAAATAATCTAAAGAGGAAACTTGTTTACCAATTATTTGATTTATGTTAGTATTTGATTTATTTTTATTATTTAATAGTATGTGATTCGATTTATAAGCATTCATTTTTAGACTTGAGATCTGATGAAATTTCTCAGCAATAGAGTTTAATTCACATAGAGACTCATCTGAGTTTGACAAGGTAAGTAAAATATCATCAGCAAATAACATTATTTTGGAGTTAAATTTATTATAAATGTTAACGCCTTTAATTTTGGGATTTGAACGAATCTCAGTGGAAAAAAGTTCAATTGCTAGGGCAAATAATATTGGAGACATGGGGCATCCTTGTTTGGTACCCTTAGTAATTTTAATTGCTTCTGATGTGAATGGACCTAATTTTACATATGCCAGGTTGTCTTTATATATATTCTTTATTAGAGTGATGAATTGTGTAGGAAAATTATAAATTTGTAAAACTTTGAATAGGTAATTTAATTCTAATTTAATGAATCAAATGCTTTTTCAATATCTACTGTGACTATTAGTGCTTCAGCTTTGTCTTTATTTAAAATATCTATAGTGGTTAAGATTCTATGTATGTTATCGTGGGTGTGTCTGTTGTAAATAAACCCTGTTTGGTCATCACTAATGATAGTTAGAGAGTTTTTGATCCTATTGACCAGAATAGACATAAGAATTTTGTAGTCATTATTAAGGAGTGAAATAGGTCTATATGAGTTACATGAAGTGGGATTTTTATTTTCCTTTAAAATAAGTGTAATCAATGAGTATCTCCATGATGGTGGAATTGTGCCTTGTGAATATGTTTCGTTTAGTGCCTCTTGTAGTATTGTTATGACAGATGATGGGAATAGTTTATAAATTTCCATAATGATTCCATCTATGCCTGGGGCTTTGTTATTTTTACCTCTTTTAATTTTCTCATTAATTTATTCTATCGTAATTTGTTTTTGAATATTCATGTTTATGCTCTCTGGTATTTTATTTAAATTTAAGTTATCTAGGCATATGTTTGTATTGTTATGAAGTGGGTCACTATTATTATAATGTTTTGTGAAATAAAATTTAAAAGCGTCCAAAATGTCACTTATATCTGAAACTTTTTTCTTGTTATCCCCTTCATGAATTATGTTTGTAATATTATTTGCACTGAAAGATCTTTTTAATCTCATAGCTAAATTATGCATATATTTGGGAGAGATTGAATAAGAATTTAATTTTAATTTTTTTAAGGCCAAATTGGTTTTATGCAATAAGATATCATTATATTTTTTATTTAATTTTTCAATCTCCTTTTTTTTTTACAACAGGGTCTTCTAAAACCTTTAGGTCAGTTTCTATGATTTGTTTTTGAATGTTAGTTAGCTCTGATTCCCATTCCTTCACTTTATTATTACACCAAGAAATAATTTTGCCATAAAGATATGTCTTTAGAGAATCCCATAAAATAACTATATTTATGTTACTAGTATAGTTTGTATCCAATAAATATTTTATTTCCAAATCTAACCATGGCTTAAACTCTTTTAATTTAGTAAAATATGCTGAAATTCTCTTGGTGATTATCAGTCTTTTGAAATCCATTTGAATTCTAAGAATAAGCAAGTTATGTTCAGACAGGGGACAGGGGATTATAGAAGAATACAATATTTTCATTTTTAAATCATGAGAGGCATATATTTTATCAATTCTTGTGTGAGTGTTAAATCTATAGTCACTATGGGAGAATAGTAATGAACTTTCATTCTTAAGACTAAATGAGTCTAATAACTGCAAGTTATCTATCCATTTTTAAGAGTTCTCCCTGTAGATGTGATACAAAAAGGTCTTTTGTTGGTAGTCTCCTGACTATTAAAGATACAGTTAAAATCACCTCCCAAAATTAAGTTACCTTTAGATGTTTTGTTAATAAGTTCTATGTGTTTTTTAATAGTTCCTATACCTATACCCAGAAACCAATACAAGTTCACCAATGTCCAGATTCTATTACTATATCTTACTATTACTATTGATAAAAGGCCCTCTTTCTCTTCATAGTTAAATAAAACTTGCAGATTAATAATATTTTTCTTACATAGTATTAATACCCCCTGTTTTTTTACTACATGATGAATTAGATAGCTTTAGGAAGTCACTTGGGTTCCAAGTGAAATTATCATTAGCTTTAAAGTGAGTTTCCTGTAGAAAAAACACTTGTGCTTTGTTTATTTTTAGGTATTTAAGTAAGTTAAATCTTTTCCTAGGATTATTTAACCCATTTACATTTAATGAGAGTAATACTGTGTCCATCTCATTAATTTGTACTTAAAGAGTTTTGATTGAAATGATGACTGTGTATTTTGTCATTTATTTGTTGTATAATCTCCATATATGCGTTGAATTCAGTGGTGAGGCTGTTACTTCCTTTTAAACTATATATAATAAAAATTGAATGAGGCCAGAAGAAAAAAAATTAACAAATGTATAATAGTAGACTTATACATGCATTTAAACAAATATTTAAAATAATCTTTTAATAAACATGAAATGTATAACATTCCCAATCTGAGTGAACTAAGAAGCTTAGACAGATTAACCTTCATTGCAGAAATTGAACCAAACATTAATGAAAAATTAGAGGCTCCTTTGCATATTATTCTGGAAGTTGCAATTGATCAAGTCAAACATATGTGATTAATTCAGTCAAAGTTATTTAGAGATGTGCTTGCTGTAGAATAACCTGGTGAAGATTTCAAGCATTTAAGTTTATCATTTATTACATCATATGCGTTGCTTCAGGTTTAATTCATTTTTAATAAAGTATTTATATAACATAAGTAAATTATCATGTAATGTGTACGATAATCCATTTCCTTTCCATCTTATATGAGTATCTATATAATGACTAGTTCATTTCATAACTGCCTTATAGAGCATACTTTAGTCATTGTTGTGCAATTTGTTTACAGTAGTAACAATTTAAAACTCAGAGAATTAAACAATTTCTAACACCTGTCATCTCTGTTATGGATTAGTTTAAATTTGTGAACTACAAGTTCTGCATATATATGAATTCCAAAGCATAGACAGTGCTGCTCAAGGCTATGCTATACAACAATTACACATGCAGAGCTCTATATCATGTTTGTTATGTAACCTTAAATTTCAATAGAAAGTGAATTTGTTATTAAATTACTAATAGCCTTAAAAATTCTATTGCATGTGTTGAGCACGATCTTAAATTTTTATTTTACATTCGTATAATATCAATTCTAAGAAACAAATCAATTTATAATTGCATTTCAATGACAAAACATTAATAGTAGCTGTAAGTTAGATAATGACAATGATAAACAGATGAAATATTTATTTAGCTAGTTTCATAGTGCGAGTGCCCTTACAACCATTCATTTTTCAGCAAAAAAATTCCATTAATAATGTATTCTTGTAGGTTAGACGTGCTTGTCTGAAATAACATTTTGCAAGCTATTCACTGTTTGCACTCTATCTCTATTATAATAAGCTATAGTTCAATACAATAAATATGAGATTTGTCTTATTGCAAGCTTGTAAGGACCCAGTATCAGATTATGTCTTACATATTCTTTCCTCATCTAGTCAAGTAACTGTTTCTAAGTATACCACAACTTCCTTTGATACTTCGTTGAATATGGTGACATGCATACTTCTTAAGTCATTTCTCTTCTTTATTTATTTATTAACTAAATAATGCAGATTCATGGAGAATTTCAAAGTATCTAACCATGGGTCTAATGCTGAATATTCCACTTTTATCTGTATAAATGTATTCCTTTATTTTTGTTTTATAATATCTAACAATAAGCTATAATATATTCATGCCTCGTAATGCCTTCTTTCCATCCCTTCTTTCATACAGTATATATATTAAGTAGTTATCCTATTTACAGAAGTTCTGTCGCTTTAAGGCCATAAGGAAGTGTAATGTGATTACACACTAGAATCGTGTGGTTGCGTCAACATCATCTATGGTAGTAAGATAATCCGGAATTCAGTACTTTATGTTTGTTTTATCACTGGCTATAAAATTATTTGACAACTAAACAAAGAAAGGATTTGTTAATACAACACTTGTGTTAAAGGGGTTTCATCGCATATCTTTAAGATGGAAGGTAGATGTTCAAACAAACACTTTGTGATGACTTAAAACTGTGTTCCTAATATGTATATTAAATTAGAAAGTATAATGACTTAACATCGATATATTGTGTTGTGTTTATTGTGTTTTGGCACTTTACTTTATCAAACAAGCAATCTGCCTTTACGATAGTGCACATAGTATACTAAGGGAGCTCGCGGACTAAGCAGTGAAGCTTCCCTACGTGTCTCGTGTAACAAAAGCTTCTCTTCACTTTTTTGTGAGAAGCAGAACCTTTAAGTGAAATCTATAATAATATTTGACAAATAATTCAACAAGATCTATTCATTATCTAGGTTGAATTCATCCATGTTTCATTGCAAATGATTCAAATGAGTCAAACATATTTAAAACTTGCATGCCAATAACGATCCTTGCCTATTAGATTTAAACACTTTTGTACAGTCAGTATTTGTAGTACGTTACATTAATATTAAATATTTCCTTCCCAACCCTCATTTTTATACTTCGCCATCACACAATAAAGCAATCATTAAGTCTGTTGTATGTGAATGGAATATTAATATTACTCACAAATATTTTGTGAGTAGCTTAAAATATAAGTAGACAAATACATATTTGTTACCTTTAGCCTGAATTTTTAGTTTTAGTTGAATCTTTGAGAGAAGCAGTAGAAGGAATACTTTTTGAGCCAGTTCTTTGCTTTTTTTTTTCTTTACATCAATCCAATTATTTTTCTCATGTGATCTTTTTAATGCTGTAATAATAGACCAGTCCATTTCTTCCGGAACTGTGACCAAATTATTGTTCTTTATGAAAGTTATTGTTTCTTTGATGTCATTAAATGTCCTTGTTTCATTTGAAGTGAAAATCCTTATTTTTGCAGGATATGCTAGTTGTGCTTTTATTTTGTTTTGTTTGAGTAACTTTACCAGTGGCCAGGCTTTCTTTCTCATTTCTAAAACTCTGGAGGATAAGTCATTGTCAAATCTAATTAGATTTTGTTTATACTTTATACTTCAGAGGGGACTTTCTCCAAACACATTTCAGAACAAGCTCTTTATCTAGATAAGAGAGAAATTTAACCATGACTGACCTGGGTGAGGATGTCGAAGATGTAGGAATGGGTTTCCCAATGGCTCGATGGGCTCTTTCTATACCATAAGAAAAACTTTCTTTCAGTTCAAGGATGTCAGGTAACCATGAATTAAGGAAAGAAATTATGTCATCTCCTTCAGATTTTTCCTGTAATCCAAAGATTCTCACATTAGTTCTCCTTTATTTTCCATATCGTCCAGTTTGTTAATAAGCCATTTATTTTGTTGCTGAAGAAAATCACCTTGGGTTTCCTCCTGTTTGAGCCTTCCGTCTATATCAGATAAAGACTCTTCAATGTTTAATATTTTGACTTGCTGTTGCTGGAGAAGTTCTTTCAAATGGTCACTTATGATGTCACCCAGCACTTTTGTGTGTTTTACTTGTTTTATTGTTGTTGGCACAGATCAAAGTGATTAGTGTTGTTTTGGTAAAATGTATTTTGGGTTGAAGAGCAGCAATTTAGTGTTTTGGGGGGGGTTTAGAAGTAGTTGTGAATTACTTAGCCATGTTTTAAATGACAAGAATTACTGGAATGTGCCAACCTATTGTGTATCATAGAAAATTAATAGCAAGTTACAGTAAAAATGTGGCACTTTCCAACAACCTAGGACATGTTCACTAATTTGCTGTTTGTTTCTGTGACCAGTGCAGGCATTTGGGTAAACAAATGGGCCTAGCTGTATTTCCAAATAACTAAATGAGTTGTTATCCATAACTTGTCCTGAAGGGGGTGATATAAGGCCCAGCATTGTGTAACTTAATTAAATCTAGCAGCTATTCTTAATCTTGTGGATTTTGTTTTCTTTAAATTACAACAAGATGTGTAGCACTGCATATGCATGTACATAACAACTGTCAAATTCCATTTCAGTTTAACCTATACACTAGAATAAAAGCAAGCAAGTAATTTCCCTGAAGTTGAAATTGACTCAGGGTGACCCCACTGGGTTTTGTGGCATACATTCTGGAAGTAGATACCCAGGCTTTTCTTCCTCACAGGTACTGCTGCTGCTGCTCAGTTGTGCTCCAACCAGGTTTCAAACCCAGGGCTACTAGTTGATAATCCTGTGGTTAATCTCTGTGCTGTCAGGCTGGCGTGGGTTTATACAAGAGTACAAGTTTGATAATCTAGTAAGGACAAAGTAGATTGAGTGCGATAAGGGATATATGGTATGAAAGCCCAACCTAAAGGCAGAGTGTGTGTTACAAAAAGTAGAAAGAATTTCAGACCCCAAGACTGAGGCTTCTGGAACCCAAGATTAAACATCTGAAGATGTAGAAAGTGAAGATCCTACTTTGATTTCAAAATGTGCACCCAAAGAGCTGCATGAGAAGCAGAAGACAGGATTTACAGTGAAGGCAATACATCCTTCAATGTTTGGAGAAGAACTACATGGTCACTGCTGTCAGAGGCTTTTGTCTGGACTGTGAATAAGGGTTCTATTTGCAACTTTTTATCTGTATTAATATAACTACTTTTTCAGTATATTTTTCTTCAACCTCTGATCAAGGCTCTAATTAGCTCCTTCTACACAGGTTACTCAAAACTGAACCTTTTGGCACAATTTCTTCCTTGAACGTTACAGAGCAGGACATAGATAGTAAGTGTTAAGATATTCCATCATTGTTGGTGTGTTACCTTATTCCACATTTTAGCTAGAAATGCAAATAATGAGATAGATATGCAATCTGAGACTGAAATAAGAGCAACAACTTTATTTGGGGCTGGTGCACAAATCCTTCAGATTGGAAAAGATTAAAGATATACGTTAATGGTGTATAAATGTATGAATGATCTTCATAGATGCATGGTCAATGCCAGAATTTGGCAAGGCTTCCAACATTGCAATAGCTTGTAATATCCCATCCAGATGCTATCTAGTAATGTAACCAAAACCGCTAATGGCATTGTTTTTGAGGCAGGGCAAAAAAAAGTTCAATTTTCTTGTTAAAGGAAAGGAGATTCAATTGTAATACAAGTTAATGGAAAAATAGATGAGTGAAGCGGTAGGATTTCAGGTGAAGTAAAGTAGGATTTCAGGTCAAGTAAAGCAGATATACAGCATAGGATCGTGGGAAGGTATGGAATGCCAGGTTGGAGAGATTGAAAGGGTGATGCTCAGAAGTGTTTTCTTCACAAGACCAGAACAATACTTGACATAGAACTGTGACACATTTTCAGATTCTAAAGTCACAGCTGATCTGTTCCATGGAGAATGCTGGATTAAAAATCCCTGTAAGCAAAATAAAGTAGCAACTTTGAAGGTAGTGCCATTGCCTTTGAAATCTATGAAAGCAAAAGACTGAGACACAACAGAGTTGTGATCAGGGGCAGCTTGTGCCATTGGACTGAAGGACTGCAGCCCCCTCAAGAAAAAAGAAAAAAAGTACTTTAACTTTTTAATTTTACTTTTTTTTTTACTGTCTTTACACTGAGTCGGCGAGTCGCTTTACACCGACTGACTGAGCATGCACACTTTCGAATTCTGGGTTTTTTTGTTTTTTTCTCTTTCTTAGAGATTCAAGTTACTCCAGCGCTGCAGTCCGGAGAGCAAATTAAGGCATCAGTGTGATGCCCAGCAGTCTATGCGGTTCCAAACCGCATAGAATTGGAAGGGGTTCAGACTGCCATGTCCGCAGGCATGTACATGACGTGCATGGGCTAAATGGCTACTGATTGGTTGTCACTCTCTTCCTGGGCTTTATGTGCTGGGAAAAGAGTGAGAAGCAAACAGTTGCAGCCAGTTTTGGTTGTGGACTTGTCTTGGGGTGAAACAGGTGGATTATTCTTATTATTTTGTGGGGTTTTTTTTTGCTTGCCTTGGCGAAGTTGGCAGTCTAATTCATTTGCTGGACGTGATACAAGCACACAGCAGCTGAAGAAGTACAGAGAGAGTTTCTTTATCTTTTCTTCTTTGTGGTACGTATATCATATCTCTCAACTGCAGATTTTGGCAGAATGTCCAGATTTTTGCTTCATATTTACTTAGTGCCAGCTGCTACCCGTGAATTGCATATTTAGGAACAGTTCAACAGACCATATAGTCTAGATATCAGCTGCAGACAGTTTGAATACAGAAACAAGAGTCTAAATCAAACATTTCTACCTAAATGTAATGTTCTTTGTTAACTGAGGTCACTTAAGTTACTATTCAGTGCTACTTGTAATTGTTTTATGCATGTCTCTCCAATTAACTAAACTGACTGCATGAAGGAGAATTGTTTTGTATTCATAATGCTTAGGATGCTGTTAACGAATAGCAAGAAAAAAATGGATCAAGGGCAGGTCCTTGTGGTATGCAGTCAAGAGACATTTTAGAGAGAAGACACCCAAACAGTTAATGACACAAATGCTGCAGTTTTTTAGGTAGTTTTTAAAGAAATGTTTAGTATATAAAATGTAGCCAGTGGCCTGGTATCATTTACTAGAAAGTAATGTGAGATACTCTTGCTTTAAGAAGGTCTATAAAGATGGATCCTATTAAATTGTGATTTTCCATAATGTTAAAGATTATGCTAATATAATACAAACAGCATTGTGGGTGGTGGTCTTACTTTATTTGACCCACATTACCTTTACAAAGAAAGTTGTCTTCTAAGTGGTTGTGCAGATGTGTTAATACTGATTTTTCTGACAATCTGGATAGACTCAAAGGTGTGTATGTGGTATGAAATGGTATGTTCTTACTGGGGTTGCTAATGCTTGGCAAGAGAACTGTGGTTGGCCTCTTCCAAAACTCAGAAGTGGTACTTAAAGATAATCTGATTACATGCTGCACAACAATGACAACGAATCAGTCACATCTATGGCTAAATTTAGGGAGACATGTGCAAGCCATAATGATGATGCTGTTTACGCCATTGAACTTTGAGCCAGCGGTCAATGAGTTGTAAGTTAACGACCTTAACATTAAACAGTGGTATATTCATGACAGTGTGAAGGTGGTGTTCTCAGCCTCTAAAAAGGAGCGTCATTGCCGACTTGCAAAATGTGCTGCTAAGAAGTTTGTGATAGTTCATGAGTTTGTAAATGCTACTGTTGTGAAACATTTTGTGTGCGCATTGATTCACCTGTGCATTTAAAAATGCTTCTACAATAGTGAGGGAATATTTAATGCTTTTACCATAAGTTTTTTTAACCATAGACAATTTGCTTTCTCAGTTCACAATAGATTTTCCAAGAGACTGGAGACTTGTGAAGTATGTTTTAAAAAAGTGAAGCATTTTCTTGATTAGACTTTATGTTATGTAACAGTCCTGTATGTAAGTGTTACATCCTTTGCCACATGCTATTGCTACTGACCTTCTATTAAATGGATTCTTTGAAGTCGTGCAGTGCTGGCAAACGTTTATGGTTTGTCTTGTCTATTGCTCTGTGAGATCTCATATTGCTCATTTTCTATTTAATGTCTGCAGATGCTGAATGAAAGTATTTTAAATGACAATGAGTTGTGTGATTCTGTGACTATGCTTTTTCTGACTTTATACTGTCTTCTGAGGTAATAGGAATGTGGGATGTAGGGCACTCTGTTAACAATGCAGTCATCTGGTTATCCTTTATTTCATTTTGTTATTTGTTTAAAGTCATACAGGGCACGGCTTTCCTACGTCCTAAAATGAATGAAAACTATTAATTTTTTTTAGTACTCATAAAGCCTATAATTACCTTAAGCTGGTTTATGTTTATCTTTCTGCTAAAGAGTAATGCTTAAATCGTGTTTGCACTCCACCTCCTCTCCCCCTTAATCTGTCTTGATCAGTTAAAAGCACAGTCCTTAATATTTGTTCAATACAACTTCCCCTTTAACACTCAACATGCTTAGTTCTATTTTGTACCTACTACACCAGTGTGCCTTACTGATGGGATTTAGTATTTCAGTCAAGCCTTTTTTTTTACGGACAATGCACCACTCTGTAATCTAATAAAATTACAACAGCAGCATTACCTTTCCATTCCTTTTGGCATCCCTTCATCTATTTCTGCTTTAGAGCTCTCAACCTTCCATCTCCAAAATGAGGAACACTGCCTCTCATAATGTGGAACAAATGGGCAAAATGTGGAACACCTACTAACAGATTAGCAACAAGTATGTGTATCAGTATGACAGTACAATCAGACACTTTATTTTTCGATGAAACCATGACATATAAAGGTGTTTGCTAGCAGCAACCTCTTCATTAGTTATAGATTTATTTAATGTGGAATTATTTAGATGACTTTTTTACTTCTTCAGAGATTGTGCATATTTACTGATAATGGTGGACTGTAGAATTGTGAATATTTACTGATAATGGTGGACTGTAGTATTGTGCATATTTACTGATAATGGTGGACTGTAGAAGTTTGAGTAGACTTTTATGATGGAAATGTTCTGAACTGGGCAGTTTTGGCATTATGGGTGCATGCATTTTGCTTCATTGTTTACTGGAAAGATGTTCTGAATTGGGCAGTTTTGTCATTATTGGTGCATGCATTTTGTTTCATAGTTTACTGGAAAAATGTTCAAAACAATAGGAAGGTGTATCAAAGAGCACATGTATGTTTCATATGCAAGGGACCTATGATTTGAAAACAGCCCCGAATTAATCTTTATCTGCCACTGGTAAAATGTATTTTCTTTGAATGTGGGTTTCAATGCTGTTTCAATGAATGTGAGTTTCAAGGGCAGAGAAGTTTTAATGCTAAGTTTGTTTAGCAGATGTCTTCATGTTTGTGCTGTAAAATGCAAAATAAAACTTTCAAATGAAGTCCAAATCATCATAGAAGTAAATCAGTATGCACATTAGTATTTATGGTAAATGGAGTGAAATAGCCAAGTAATGGATCATTGGAATGGCTGAAGGGGGAGGCTCCATTCAACCATAATTTTGTGAGGGGGAAGGGCGGAAAACAGCCCCAGCTGAACTATACCGCCCAACTGTCCAGATTTTCAAAGAATGAATAGATTTTTGCTTCTTATTTTTGATTTGTTCCTCATAAAATTTGTGGTTTACTGAGTTTCAGACTTCATAACCTTCAGAAAAATGCATGCTAAAGTAAGACCTGTTGTTCTGTCAACTTTCTCAGTTTATACAATAGCAGTTTTTAGTACTGTTTATATGTTCCCCCAATATATTTGGCCTTGTCCAGATTTATTGCATTAAATAGGTGGCAATCCACTGAGCACAGAAAAAGTCATCAGAGATCTGGGGACCCAGGTTGACAGTAGCCTTTCGTTTGACACTCATGTTGCTAAAGTAGTTAGGAAAACCTTCTATATCACCCACCTGATCATGAAGGGATTCACATCTAGATCAAGGGAGGTCATCGTCCCCCTGTACTCATCACTTATTAGACCTATGATTGAGTACAATGCCCCGTTCGGAATGTATCTGACCAGACACCTGCTGCAGCTTGAAAGGCCCCAAAAGTTCCTCACCAAAAGGATAAAGGGTCTCAAAAATATGTCTTATGCTGCCCGACTGAAAGAACTCCAGCTCTATTCAGTCTCATACCACTTGCTCAGAGGTGACCTGTGCCTGACATATAAGGCCATGTCAAACCCAGATTTGATGAATATGCTTCACCTCAAAAATCTAGATCCCTCAGAACCACAAGGGCGGGAGACTTAAACCTTGACACGGTTATAAATAGAACGTGCTGGAGGGACAGATTCATCACCCAGAGACTCCCTATGCTGTGGAACAAAATCCCGGTACATGTGAGGCAGAGCACCTCTCTGGCCTTGTTCAAGAGGAATCTTGACCAATGGATGGGAGATTGCAGATATACCCCAGGGATTACTTCAGTGTCACTGCTTGACAGAGGCACAGCAAAATGATAGGCATAGTTTTTATTCAAACTAAAGGGGTGGCGAAAGCCACATAACTATGGGCTAGGCTTATAAATGCCCTTGGGCAGATAGCCTAGTATGAACCTATGAACCTATGAACCTATGAACCTATGAACAGGTTGAGAGCTACATGCAAACAAATTGCTTTATAGAATTAGGCATAGCCAAACCTCTCAACTGTCCCTGATTTTGGCTCAAAATGTTGCTCTTTCCCCAATAATCCCTCCGCAAAATAGCAATTTTGGAAGAAAACATGGAGGATTTACAATTAAGAAATAACTGTAATAATCAGAGTTATAGATTACATTTATTTCAGAAATGCATGTAGATTCTTTTATTTTGTCACCAGCTAAGTTAGCAGTACTAATATTAAAGTGTCCCTTCTTTGACAGGTTCCCAGCTGTATTGTGTGGCTATTTTATATTTTTACATCACATTTTTGGTCCATTTTTCATAAAATTGTTTTTTTTTGGCAAATAAGGTTGGGTGCCGGGTTGGCAACTCGACACTGTAAAACTCCACTGCCAATCATGAGTGGACAGGTGACCCGCTGTGGCGACCCCTAACCGGGAAAAGCTGAAAGATGAAGAAGAAGTGACAAATCATTAAAGACTGAAGTTAGAAAATAATGACAGACATTTGAGTTTCAGATTTCATACCATTAAGAAAATTCATACTAATGCAAGACCTATTCTATTATCTTTCTAAGTTTATAAGAGCAATAATTAAAAATTGTCCTTATTTGTGGGCCTTTGTCCCACTTCTTTGTATGGCTTTGTCCAGATTTCTTGTTCTGAGGTTGAGAGGTATGACAAATGTGTCAGGGCCATCACAGTCAGCCAGAGACATTTCAAATTTTGACATATTTGTTGCACCCCACTCTCCCATGTAGTGACTCTGGATGTGTCGAAGCAAGGCAAGGAGTAGTTATGCAGTCTAAATGTGCAGAGTATTATTACTCAAAGTGCCTGTTAATCTGTATTTAAGTAGCAATACTTTAATGACCATCAGGTAAGCTTGGCTGAGATCGTAAGATGCAAGTAAGCTTTAATAAGCATACTGTTATAGAATTCCCAACATTGAAAGCCTTTCTGTTGTTGCCATGTAGAGAATGCTTAACTAGATAATGTATAAGCCTTGGGTATTGAAATGCATATGACAGTATTTGTAATAAAGGACAGGATTATATTATTTTAAGAAGTTCATTACACTTGGAGACTTCCAGTCATCTCTGCAGGCTTTACCCGTAAACTAAACAGAATGCCAATCGTGTGGTCCATAACCTCTACAGTAATCCTTTTAAGCAATGTATCTTGAGCTTATTTCTTGTTTGCTTTTCATTTTTTACTTTGATCATGTTTTCCCCATGAAACAAGTAGATAGTTGTCAGGCAGCAGGTCTTTTTTTTGGATAAGAAACATTTTTACAAGTGGAGGAATCAGAGATTTCTACTTTCAGCATGTTACTTGGTACTTTAATAAAGCTGAATATAAATTATAATTAGAACTGCAGTGCAAGAAGTGGTTTGAGTTGAGTGCTGCTTGTTTTTCTTATACTTGATTTTGACTGGCATTCCATTAATGTATTTAAAAAGTAATTTAATTTTTCATGCCTCACAACCTTTTTGTTTCCATCTAGATATTAAGTAAGCTGTCATGCAGCCAATGTATTGAACTATTTTTATTCTTCTACTCTTCATTTTGTCTTGATTGGACTCTCATAATGATGGTTTGGCACCCAGGGCAGTGTATTTAGTTCATTTTTGTGGTTTTGAGCATAGCTCCTCCCCTTTCTAGTTGGCCACAGCCCTTCCCATTGACCCCACCCATTCAGCTGTCTCCTGCAGCCCCCCTTTGATTTGAAGTCACCAGCCGCCACTGGTTATGATTTAAAGGATATGATTAAAAAAAGTCAGAAGTTGTCAGACAAAAATGTGATATATTCAAAATCAAAATGAAAGACTTACTGTATATACAAAGATGAAACATATCTGTAAAAAAAGCTAATGCATTTAAATATTTAAGCTTAGCTAGGGCAGGCATACTTTATTTATTATTAAATTAAATGAAATAATGTCATTTTTATTCTAGAATGGCATCATGAAATTTATTTACAGACTTCATCTCTATATTTTGAATGAGTCTCCCAAACCCTGAAGTGATTTAAAATATGTATACCATTCTCTAAGCAAACTTGCTGACAGTAATAGCTGATGACTATCACAAAAGGATGATGTTCAGAGATAAAAAAAAAATCTGAAAGCAAATACACAGAGTCTGATTCTATCAGCAATCTGAATAACAAGCAGAAAACAGGTTTAATTTGTAGTCACTGATGTTTACGTGAAGATTATGGCATTCATCCAGAGGAATGTGATCAGTGCCTGCCTACATTTTTAGCATTCAAGTTGTGAGATATATCTTACAAATTTCACCAAAATAATATACATTTCACGTAAAAAAACTATACTGCAGTAGCAATATTTTGTTTCCATGTTCATGCAAAAATTATAAAGAGAAAAATACATATGAATGTCTGAAGTGCTTATGCTATGAGAGCAAGTATTTGAAAAAAAAAGTTTTATAAGCAGAAATGGATGCTTGTGTAGGTTACTTAGAACTGGATAGTGATAAATAAAATTCACCACTGCACTGACTGTGTAAGACAAAACTAGCACTACAGTACAAGCCACTTTGAAAACAAACAATACCATAACACCATAACAGACAATACCATAACAGCATAACAAACAATGCCGTAACACCATAACACACAATACCATAACACCATAATAAACATTACTAAAGCTGTAATTGGAATCAGTCCACAAGCAGTACAGATGAAACAACTCAGATTCAAGCAAACAGGAGCAAAACATAAGCCTCTCCCCACCACCAGAAAAACAGATTAACATAAGTGTAAACTGTTATAGCTGTGACTTAAATTACAAAACAGATATGTAATTACAAAACAGATATGTAAAATTAGTCTCCAAAATGAGTGAGGACCATAGAATACTTTGTTAAATTAGAATGCATCAAAACAGGAAAGAATCCTGAATACATACACAAAATTGTAAGTTAGTCATTCATATACATGAAATAAGCTGTCCACATAAACAAAGAAAGCAAGTAGCAAGAGAAAACCTCCAATAAGTCTTGAAAGGAAGAACTGGTCACAGAAAAAAGGGAAGAACTTATCTATACATATCCACTAAATGAAAAGTAGAAAATAGAAAGGAAAAAGTGAATATTAAACCACTGTATATTAATAACAGCATAAATACACATCTTTCTATATTGCACTGCTAGAAATGAAACATAGTAAGTCATAGCCAAAGCAATGAAAATAAATAAATATTTACTCTGAAGTAACAAACAGGTATACTGAGTATACTGACCACCAGCTGCCATCTTGTCTAAACAACTGCCCTGTGATCTTGCTTTATAATCATTTGTACACCAGTTAGTACACTCGGCAATGTCAGATATTAGCATTTAAAGGTAATCTGAGGTACTTGGGGGTAACATTATGACAAATGCTCTTTATAATTTGCCTCTAAAATGGAGTCTTCAAACCCTATAAACAAATCAAATAGCTGCCCCTAAATAAAGCTTCTCTCTAATAATAAAAAAATACTTCAAAACCCCAAATCCATAAATGATTGATGAACCTAGATTGCAAACTACAAAACCAAATATGAGCCTAATACATTATACCCCATCCCACTGATGACATACAATTGCTAACACTGTATAGAATAATAAAAATCACCAAATATACTCCCAAACCAAACCTAATATTAGAGTAAAACTCATGCTTCCATATTACTTACAAGACTGCAAAATTACATATCAAAACATTTTAACAAAAAAAAAAAAAAAAAAAAAAAAAAAAAAAACTACTCAAGGAGAAGAAAAGGCAGATGGAGATGTGTAATTCATATACTCTTATTACCAGAGTGCCATAGAGAATAAAAAACACCCTCATGGCTGCCTGAATGATGGCCCCCAAGACAGCTCTCGTCATAGCTCTGAGTGAAAGCCCTAGAGCAGAGGAATGAATGGGTCCTTTCTGACCTGAAGGCAGCTTTATGGTTGGCAGGACTGGAGGTACAAATCACAAGGAAAAAAAGAATAGCTAAGGGGTCAAATACAATTTTTCTGACCACATTTTCCTGAAGTTATTGCTCCTTGACAATAATAATTATTAGTTGACTGCTATAAAATAACAGTTCATGCAGATATTTTTTCACTTTCATAAAGGATTTCTATTTTCCACATGGCAATATTGGTGCAATGTTAGTATATTTAAAAGTGGAGAAGTGAGGCAGCATAATTCCCCGACATGGGATGTAGGAGGCTTGCCCTCCAAAGCAATGTTAGTTGCATTTTTGTAAGTACAACAGCATTATTGTCAGCCCTCTTCCCTCAATGAGTTTGCATTTGATGGCTTGGAAATTGACTTTTTGTACTGCAGCCTTCATAAAAAATGAAAAGGCACAATCCTCTTTTAAACTATTGCTTTAAATATTTCCAGAATAAGTAAATAAATAACTGCAGTTTTCTGATAATGGTTTGGTATCATATTTTTCTTCATCAACAGCTTTCCTAAATAGTTCAAAAATCTTAATGTATAAATGCAGAAAAATAAGAATAATAGCAAAGCAGTAACTATATTCAGTGAATGTTATATACACATTTCAATAGCATGATTTATGTTTTGTACAACAGGGGCATATACTTTAACATGCCATTCATGTATTCAACACTCATGAAGTACTCATACATTATTTTGGGTTTACTATGAATAAAAGCATCTTGTTTAATCAACATGCAATTGTCTTAAACTACTCCCCAGATGATAAAAAGCACCATTGTGACTGAATGCCTGTTTATTTACAGACTGCCATGCCATACAGTATTTATTTTTTGAGAAACCAAACTGTTAAACAATTAGTACATGCCATAGCCAATAAAATATTAAATCCATACAGACAAAGAATGGCATGGCTGCATTTTGAGACTGCTCAAACATGCATGGAGTCATGCCATTGACAGCTCCCTCCGTCACCAAAATGACCCATGGATCTACCACACAGCTCGCTCTTAATCTGTTAAAATAGGCATAAACAAGGGAATAGTTGGGAAACCAAATCTACCCATCAGGAAGAAATCAGCCTGGCCCTCCTTTTCATTCTAGTGCCAAAATTAAAACCTAATTACACACAGAATCCATTCTTTGCAAAAAACCCAAACTGATATTAAACAAATATAACCCAAATCAACCAAATGCACTCCATCATCCCTGAACTATGAACAATCTCTATCCCCACATTCCCAAAGTTCAAAAACTAATAGACATAATGACCACAGTACTCTGGAAAGTCTATAAATAAGACATTTTCTCACTCCTTCAACAGTTGATATCTTAATAGTGTCCTTCTGAAGTAAACACGGTATAATTACATAAATAATATCATAACACATCTTTAATAGCTTTAGTAAGCCCCAAATCCTAGCTATCCCCTCAAGATACAACTATCTAAAATATTTACTAAAAGCCCATGATACCCATCTGCCTGACCTTTTAATCAACTCAGTCAGTTTACATTGTTGAGCCAAATATGATGCCTTCACTATCCTGAAAGAAAGAGATGAATGGATTTTCAAAGCAATATTTTAAAGGAGGATTGTGCCTTATATCTTCCTCCATTCAACCCTTGAGGACACAAAACCTTATTCAAACCATGTCAAAGTACCTGTAATGCAATGGACTGTCATGAAGAAAATAAAAAAACAAAAAAAAAATCAAGCCCTTGTTCGCACCCATTGTCTATTTCTGCATCTGGGGCTAACTTCAGAATCTTGCAAAACTGAATTCACCCCCATTGAAATCCTTCACCAAAAATGATAAGTTAATTCTTAAAGAATGCAGCACGATTTTCTTTAATAACAGCTGAACCATATCCAGTTTGGATGACCTCTTCAAGAGCACGTGTCACTTCTTTATCTGAGTTAAAAAAAAGCCCTCTAATTACTAAACTATTTGGACCACACTGCCATTACCATTCAAATGGGCATGAGTTTGAAAAATATTATGTCTTTCCTCAAAATCAAAGACCAGTCCTCTGGCCAAGCTGACATAAACCGCTGACCCTTAAAATGTGCATCTATACCTAGCCCCCCCCTCTACCACAACCATATATATCTGCAATTCTTCAGCTAATACACAATCTCCATGCCACATTGACACCCCATTAAACTGCACCAAAATTGAATTCAAATCAACTAATTCATTCATTTCTTTTAACACTCTTAAATCTATAATTTTGCCTCTTCTTATCTCTAACAAATTTGCTAGTGCTCTAGTAAAGGGCCTTAACCCAAGCAGCTTCTTCACTTCACAGACTTTAACTTTGCCCACACAGTCATTAATTTTTACTCTTAATTTTTGGTAGCTTATCTTCATCCAGGAAACAAAACAAACTGCTTGACACATCCAAAACTTGACCCAAGAAGGTGATAACCTTAGCTGGATCCTACTGCTTCTATTTTACCAAAGTACTCTTCCCACAACTGTAAACATTCCTACACTTCCTCCTTTATTCTTTATAATCTTTCCCCAATTAACAAAAAATCATTCAAGCAATGAAGTGCCATACTATGAGATGGTATTTGCTTCCAAATCTATTGCAAATCTGAACTGAACCTTTCAAATGTCATACAAACACAAGCAATGGCACAAACCATGGGCATCACTTTATCCAAGTAAAACCTTGCCATTTAAAAACGTTCCTAGCATGGCTTAGTCTGCTTTCTTAAAGGTTAACAGGCAAAAAGCTGTCTCAGTATCTAGTTTCACTAACCATGGGTCTTCAAAACTCTTACTGACCCTTGATATATCATCCAGTGATGAATATTGAACAAGTGCCTTCCTCTTTTCGATACAGTCATTAACTGAGATGCCTTCTTGGAATGACAAATGGGGTCTATATTGAAAACTCGAATGTTGACTTACCCGAACACCTAAACACCGACAAATATTCTGCAAACCGCAAATACACTGAACACCCTAAACAGCAAAATTCAAAAACTCAAAATATCATAGTTGTCCCATCCCACCGCCCGCTACATACTACCTAACTAAATAAACCACATAAATACACTAAACAAAACCCTACTTCTAACCCTAAACTAAACCCTACTTCTAACCCTACACTAAATCTTTCATATACCACCAAGTATGCACTTAACTTAATATGCACCCTAACCCTAAGGTCCGTAACTATCGCACACTTACCTTAAAAAGCTATGCCCAAACAAACTAAATAATCCACACACATACACTTAATAAAAACCTACTTCTAACCCTACACTAAATCTAGCATACATTACCATCTATGCACTTACCTTAACCCGCACCCTAACCCTAAGGTCCGTAACTATCGCACACTTAACTTACGGAGCTATACTGCAGAAGGGCCAACCATGACAAATCAACATTTTGGATTTCCCGCTTCAGGACGATCAATGTTTTTGTGGTTTGATGAAAACGTGTCGGCGTTTAGGTGTTCGGGTAAGTCAACGTTCGAGTTTTCAATATAGACCCTGACAAATGATATATCAGCTTGTACTCCTTTGCTTTTTTCTTAGGTATTAAACTTAAAAGCAAAATTCCTGCTTTCTGAAAAGAGGCGATACAAAAACCTTCCAGAGATCACTTCCTTATTTAAAAACTCCTGCACGATATCTTCTTTACCCTTCAGTGAATGAAAATTCTTACATACAAACTCACATCTCTTTACTTGACACCTAATAGAACCCCCCCCCCCCCCAGTAAAACCTTCAATTAATTCTAGGATTACTTCTTTCAAAGGATAATCATAGAGTAACTTAGCCAATGTCTCAGCTTTGATGGACGAACCCCCAGGCCGGTCTCTCAGCTCCTCAATGAACCACCTGTTATCTCCTGTATTGCTCACATCCAAATCAGCACCCAGTCCTTGCTTCTCATGATCCATGAGGCCTGAAGCTTTATGGTCCACCTGACCTTGCTCTTTCTGTCAGCATCTTACACCACTGTGCATAGCACTAGAAAATGGGCAGACATGGCAAACCTGCAATCCGTCCAAGAGCAGCTACCTGCATTGAATCCCCAAGAAGTCTTAATGAAATTCCTTACCTCATCATGAGCTGCCACAGATACTGCTCCCCACTTTGTCAATCACTGTCCTCAGCCAATTGTCAACATGATAGCCCTCCCACTTCATAGGTTCATAGGTGTATACTAGTATAACGAACAATGGGGGTCTTTATTTTTTATTTTATTTTTATTTATTTAACATTTGTTTACCAGGAAAGTTAAAATGGGTATAGATGCCATTTTCAATGGAGGTATAGAAAGAAAAGCTCCATAACCATACTACAAAGGTTAGCATGAAGATAAGGACAGTCATTGCAAGATGATAATGATGAGGCACAACATGATAAAATGATAGTGAATTTTAAATATAACTAAAAGAGTACAGTCAGGACACAATATGCGGACAACAAAATAATCTGTTTACCAAAGACAGTACAGCTGAAGTAAAATATCCAACTGAGTGTTAGGAACAAAATCCAACAGGGTAAAACATGCTTTAAGAGTAAAGTAAGTGGGTGAAATTAGCAGGGAAATACAAACAGGAGATGGTATAGATGAAAAAAGAGACAAAAAGAGATAGGAATTGAAGCAGCAGAACAGGCGGCAGAAGAATAGGAGAAGGTGGAGGACAGAGAGAGAAAAAGCAGGGGAGGGTTGAAGTAAGTCTTTATAACCTTAATCAAGCATCTTAAGACTTAAGATTCATTTCCATTGCTCTCAGTTTCCTAAAACGCTAGCCATACCATAGTTGAGTGTTCCCCTAATTGTCAGCCACTAAAGTAACAAAGAGAAACGTTGGTTTAGATTCTTTACAAGAACCACTGACATAAAACAAATAAAACCTATGACCCAACTATCCCAAGTCCTAACCCTGAATCTCACAGGATTCTTCTTCCCTATTGCAGCCAATGCTGCCATGAAGTCCATAGGCCCAGGTGCCTCTGCCTCTGCAATTATCTGCACTCCATCAGCACCAGTCTATTCAAAAATATCAAAAAACTCACCCTTACAAATCTTCTCCTCAACACCTGGGAATGTGAGCCATGACCAAAACCTCTTCACCCCCCTGCAGGAGAGAATACATACAATGCCTTGTCAAGTTCAGTACTATACCATCCAAGTTCTCTGCTCCTTGCTAACCTACCTAAAGGGATAAAAAACAATTATGTCTCTGTTTGAGGCCATCTTAACTGACAAGTCCATCCCCTGAATTCCCTGCTTTAAGATCCCCCATGAACAGAACTTATTGCTTATCTATCCCTGCATGTACTAACTCTTGCACTCTAACCCTGACAGCTTCATTCAAACTTCTTCTTCATTTGGCTGATCCCATTAGGGGTTGCCACAGGAGATCATTGTTCAACAGAACAAGTGGCAGTAGAGTTTTATGGTGTCAAGTTGTCAGTCTGGTGCCCAACATGCCTCAGAAGGCACACACATGCACGCACTCACACCTAGTGCCAATTTAGAACATCCAATCCACCTGCAGCATGTCTTCGGAATGTGGAAGTAAACTGGAGCACCCTGAAGAAGCCCACATGAACACAGGGACAATATGCAGACTCTGCACAGAAGGCACCCCAACTGAGAATCAAACTGGAAAACCTCTTGCTGTGAGATGACAATGCTAACCTCTGTACCACTGTGATGCCCAGACAGCCTCATCCAAACACTGAAAAATATTTACTAACTGCCTAGCAACTTCTCCCACCCATCATTTATCTGCTGTATCATATCATAAGTATTACCTATTGTAGTCACTGCCTGCTCCACAAGCACATTTATACCCAAATATCCCTGTATATTGGTGCCCTTCCACTGATGCTTCCATCTTCCACGTGTTGAAGTAGCAGCTGTCTCAACCCTCTTCCTCCAGCCTCTACCAGGCTATTTACTCAACATCCTCTCTTCTGGCAGCTGTTCATCTGCTGCCTGGTTAAATAACTCCTCAGATTTGTGCAGAAATGGCCTCCTATATTCTCTATAACAGGACCATTGTCATCCTCTGTAACAAGAAATAATAACAATTAGCATCCTGACCACAAACTTCTATCCCTATCCCCTAATCCCTGCCTTTCCTTCCCTTCCCTCCTCCTTTTACCACTTCAACATTCCCAATTATGGCCTCATGTTGAGTTTGAGCCTTCAACTGTCCACCTGTTGAGGATAACTAGCCAAAATGCTACGGCCACCGCCAACCCTCCTCTGCACCAGATGAAGCACAAAAATATCATCTGTGTAAAAGGCTGCAGTTCTGCAATAGGAACGCAGAATTGTAACCTGTCAATGCATAACAGAAAGGTTACAACTCTTCATTCCCATTGCACTAACAGGTAGCAATTAACTTCAGTGACAGTTTGTTAGTATAGTCACCTTGTCACCATAGTCATCACCCAAGCACTTGTTAAATCCTTGATTAATTCTGCCAACAGCATGTTCAGCAAGGTCCTTGTAGTGTTCAGAAAATGCCTATCTATCCAAACCATGCATTACTCAGGAAAACTCTACTGTCAGTCTCATTGTCCAGCACCAATCCTTCATCCTCTTAAAAGCACTATCTTGCCTATGCAAAACTTGGCTACCATGACATGCTACTTATAAAGCAATCAGCAAACTAGCCCATATAATAATTGTGGCCACATGGTATTTACTAAAGTCCCTTTTATAACATGTACCTAAAAAACTCTACCTAAGTACATAACACTCTGAATACTGTACCTTACTAATAGGCATCAGACAAACATAAACAAATGCATCCTTAATGTCACCACATGGACAGGCAGTTATAAGCAAGCATTAACAGAAACAATTCAAGGAATGCTTGATGCAGTTATAGTTAAACTCCTGCTTTAATTAATTTAGTTATAATTACTGACCATGGGATGGGTAAGGCCAATCTCTATTTAAATGGGATAGGTTAATTCAAGCACAAGGGTGGCTACTGTAGTGCAGTGGTTAGTTCTGTCACTTCACAGCAAGAGGTTCTCTGGATTGATTCTCAGCTGGGGTGCCTTCTGTGTAGAGTTTGCATGTCTTCCCTGCAGTCATGTGGGGTTCCTCTGGGTGCTCCGGTTTCCTCCCATGTTCCAAAGACATGCATTAGGAGGATTGGACATTCTGAATTTTGTGTGTGTGGCATAAATGAACTACTGTGGCAGGGCTAGCCACCCAGTGGTGCAAACCTTGGCTCAAGATGATTGTCACTGTTGAAGTGACACCCCGACCCCATGTGCAAAATGGGGAAAAGGAGGCTGAGGATAGATGGATGGATGAATGAATTCAAACACAAAAAGGTAAACTAGCTAGGATTAGAATGGCATGTTAAGGCAGCTAGCTTTGTACTTACCTATGAGACCATTAACTGCTATGGCAGAGGTCTGATTTTTATGCATTATTATAGTGATTTGTTATACTTACATGTTTATGATAATGACTTTTAGTGCCTAACCCTTATTTATGTCACCGCACCCACTGTAAACCTTTGCATTACAAGTGACAAGCATGAAGCCCTTATACATACAATTAACCATATACCTTCTCCTTTCTCACTCTTCCTCACTAAAGTGCTACCAGCTATTATACTGCTACTAACCATAAACTTTCTTCTTCTTATTTTTTTAATCAAATCCAGACTGCCCTGATAAGCAGTAGAAAAATGTTGTCTCTGCCCATTAGGGTCTCTCCCTTTGCGTCATTCTGCTTTTTGCCTTTTTATTTGTCCCAGACAAGTTGTGACACCAGGTACTATGACCTATGACCTGACCCTTTCCAAGCAGCCACATGGGGTTCCCTACTGTGTTGTTTTGCAAGCCTGTTACACTCGTAGGCATATAACAGAAGGGGTTTACATGTAAGACACCATACCACTGGCTACCTGTTCCAGCCCTTGCTTTGCAGAAACTATGTCCCCTGTAGCAAACCCCATGAATGAGTGCTTGCAGAAGTAAAGAGAGCAGCCAGAGCTATAAAAAGGGGGCAGAAAGGCTTGAGCCATTTTTACTGCTACTAATTGCCAATATGAGCCTTACAAAGAATTATGCTGCAAGGTGTATCAGCCCAAATCAGGCTGAGGGGTAGGCAGAGAACACTATCTCTCTCTCTCTATATATATAGATATATAGATATATGGGTCTACCTGACATGGTCGACAGTTCATATGGTCGACAGTTAATTTGGTCGACAGTTCATTTGATTGACAAGCATTTTAGGTGGGAGGCTTCACCCTCCACCCCCCCCTAACTATATATATCAACTCCAGGGTTGCACAACATTGGGGAAGGGGGCAAATCTGCTTGTCGATCAAATGAACTGTCGACCAAATCAGTGTCGATCATATGAACTGTCGACCATGTCAGGTAGACCCATATATATATATATATATATATATATATATATATATATATATATATATATATTATATATATAGGTATATTTTATATATATATATATATATATATATATATATGTATATATATATATATATATATATTTATAGAGAGAGAGAGAGAGATAGACGGACAGATACATAGCTATAGATATATAGACATAGAGATAACACCAGGGAGAAGTTGCTGACACAGGCAACCAAGGTCGCCCACAGGCAGGCTCAAGGAGGTACACTTGCACCCCCTCCCTGGAATGGGCTGACCGGGAGAAAAAAACACTGTGTTTTGCGTTCATTTTTAATTATATCTTTTGTATTCTTCTTTAAGAACGGCCCTTCTGGTCTGGTCGCATAATTTTTTGTGTTCTTCTTTAAGAATGGTCCTGCTGGTCTGGTCGCATCACTTCTGTGCATCTAAACGTCCACTTCTTCCGGTCGCATTACATCTGTGCGTGCAGACGTCCTGTTCTTCCTGTCTGCCCACTCGCACTACTTGAAATTGTTTCATTTTCTGTCTGCCCGCCTGCGCTATTTGAAATTGCTTCCTTTCCTCTCTGCCTGCCCGCGCTATTTGAAATTGCTTATTTTCCTGTCCACCTGGCCACGTTATTTGGAAATCACAGAGAATTTACAAGTGGATTACATTTGCTGCACAGACATTATGAAGTAAGTGTATAAGGGAATTGGGAAGGAATTTACTATGTTTAGCTGCAGTCTGCAGAACTTATGAAGTAAGGATGTGTGTGTGTGTGTGTGTGTGTGTGTGTGTGTGTGTGTGTGTGTGTGTGTGTGTGTGTGTGTGTGTGTATGTGTGTGCGTGTGTGTGTGTGTGTTTGATTGCTGTGCAGACGTTGTGAAGTAAGGGTGTGTAAGGATATAGGTTGTACAGCTGGTGTTTCTCCTTATGCTGTTTCTCCTGATGTTCCAACCAAGTCAGGGACCCTGCAGTAAAATTATTACTACTTATAACATCTGTTGATCAGTGTCTCCTGTGATAGACTGATAATTGTTTTTTACCTAAGTGCGATCAAAGCACACTTTTTTGGTTCACTGTTTATTAAAATTCAAATATTGAAAGTATTGAGCCAAAAACTAAAAAAATATATATTTTTGTTTGCAGGGGGTAAGCCCCCTGCACATCCATCATGTGGATGGCTCTGTCTCACATCCTACTAAATTATACATACCACCTCCACAGATACACCACAGTGAAGAAAATGGCAAGAACCTTGAAAAATAACTCACCTGGGTCAGCCTCACTGTAATATTAAATATTAGAACTGAAGGTACTCAAACACCACTGCTTTAACCACATGTAGTAAGCAGATACTGCATGCCTTCCGTGGGAGGTAGTACTACTGTAGTTCAGTACTTATAAGCAAACATGCTTCATTTTAGTTTGTTTGCTTTTGCAATGGAGAGCACATGAAATGGCACGTTACATGTTCTGAACACGGCTACTATAACTGTACCTCAAGCACATATTTCTGCTGGAAGAATAACAGAGAAGTTTAAGGTTATGAACTGACAATGAGTTTCATGCTTTAGTCCATATAATAGCTCCCTCATGTTTCTGCTTGCATACTGTGCAGTATAAAAGAAATGATTTAACTAGGCAGTGTTCCCGGACTTTCCACAAAAGGAGGCATTTGTGACCAGTAGGTTTGCCCAATTAATCAGACAAATAAAAAGGTTTAGAGCTCAAGAAAGCTGTTTTTATTGCTCTTTAGCACAGAGAAATAACGTCATGACTGTAGCCCAGATGACATGGGATCAAAAAGGAATTTGGGCTTTGGAGGAGCCTGTGGCAGGGGGTGGGGGGAGTGAGAATGATTGATCAAATTTGGCTTTCTATTCCTGGAGGGAAGGTGGCAAGCTAAACAACTGAATGAATGACACTTAGCAAAGAAATGTATTACAGAATGCACCAAAAGGGCTGGGATGTGCACAGTCACCAAGCTGTGCATTGACTGTTGCACAAAAGCTTGTATGAGTCACAGGGACAGTATAGTGGGTTTATGTGGGTTTCAGGTGACTGTGTGGTAATGGAGGAGTTGTACCAGCATATAACTCTGATGATGGCCTTCTTTGATCAGCTGTCATCCAAAATGGAGTGAACAGTCCCACCATATCACTCGTGGGGCTGATGGCAAGCAGAAGTAGAAAAACAATAAAAACAAGTGCTGCTCTTGTCTTAACTCAAAAGTACAGCTGTCATTAGTGTTGCCATACACTATTTAGCTAAAGATAGATAATGCAACAGCCATCTGTGCAAACAGAACCACTGCAGCTGCACACAGAGGCTATCATTTTGTGAATGTGAATTTTTCCCCTGTGTGTATCTAGTCAAATGGTGCATACATCACCTAAGCAAGGTCATTGTACTATCAGATATTTCATCTAGAATCCATGTAATCTCATTGAAAGTGAATGTTAACAAAGAAAAATGTTAGCAGTCACATTATTGTACAGTATCCAGTCCTCCAATATAATAGCAGGGCATCCAATTGTACCACCAGTTACCAGACATTATTTATCAGCTTGGGGGCCAAAGGGCTGTTCATGGAAGGAAGAATGAATGATTATCAGTCTGGTCAACTTCCCTGAGGGTGAATTTGGGGGAATCCTACTTCCAAAGAGATACCTACTGATGGGTGGCAGTCATTGGCTGATGTATGTGCTGTTAGAGTAGTGTGGACATGAAGCTTATCAGGGTGGTATAGGGGATGGGTGCTCACACTTACACCCTGCATGAGACCATTGCACTTGATGTGTAGGTAGTGCAGAAGAATAATCCAAAAAAAGCTATGCACAGCAAACGAAACTCTCCGGATCCACCAATAAGTGCCACACTATCTAGTACAAATCCAATTTATTGAACCACAAGGACGAAGTGACAGCGGACTTTAGTTCTGAAGAAGCCCAACTGTTATGGGTGAAAGCGCTTAACTCAGTTCTATACACTTTATATGGTTTTGGTCCACTGTCACACGCACACACACACACACACACACACACACACACACACACACACACACACACACACACACACACACACACACACACACACACACACACACACACACACACACACACACACACACACACACACACACACACACACACACACACACACACACACACACACACACACACACACACACACACACACACACACACACACACACACACACACACACACACACACCTCTCCTTTAGTATGCTTCTCCAACTGTACCCCTTCACTAATTTAATATTCTGTGAGGTTGCCACATCTCTGAGAAAGGGACATTTTCTATTGTAGTGATCTCCACTGAATGGGGTGCATCTTCTCACATAAGGGCACTTAAATCAGTGCCCATTACAAACAGAAGGCAGTTGTTTTTTTCAGACCACACTCTGTGTTTTTATTATACAAACTGGGAAGATAGCTCTGATATCCTCTTTGTGGAATTTCTCAAGGAATGAGAATTCATCTTGCCAGGAGACTCAGAATATTTATCATAGGTAGAATCTAAGTTGCTGCAGCTGAACAAATCACCCATCATTTCCTAATAATTCAAGACAACCATCTCCCCTTGACCACAACACTTCCTAAACATGCCAAAACAGTATGGCTCACAAAAGTTTCCATTGGATTTCCACACCTATAAATCCTACTTTATGCAGATGACATAGTTCTCTATAGGTCTAGCTAGAACCAGCACCATCTCACACAGGACAAACTTTAAAATGACCCACTAGATATTTCTGTCTATCTACCAAAAGGTTTCTCCTTAACCCCAACAAAATAAAAAACAGTGTTATTTGGAGAAAAAAATGTATCACTCCAAAGTCCTTCCTAATCAAAGACAGTTATAATCACATCATATGAACCAGCACAGCATTCACATACCTCAGAGTATTCTGTAGTAAGGAGGAGTAAGAACTGTAACCCAGCTGCTGGTTTTCTGTGAATGCTTTCTTTTGTAAAAGGCTGGTATTAGAGTGCCTGTATTTGTACATGACACTTCTCATTCTTTGCTTTATGGATATTGAGAAATACTTATTCAAAATGTCTGCATTTCACTGTACCTCTCCCCCTCCCTCCCCATATCTGATTTATTAAACCATGCTACTACTTCATTTGTCCATTCTTAAGTTTTTAATTGTATTTTGGTTTCATTATACAATACAAAAATAACGACTAACAAATGCACGTCAGTAACTTCTCAATGATATAGGTTTAACCACCAGTTATCCTTTGGTTGATTTCTAGTAAGCTTGGCTTCATTTCACATATTATAGCATCTTCTGCTTATGTTTATTTTTAAAGTAGAATTTTGCAGCAACTGGATCTTTGCCCCATCCCCCCCACCCCCCAGGCCTCTGCTGAAAATAGAATCTGTTCATTTGTATATCTTGGTTATCAAAACATACATACATATATACATACATACCTACATAAATAAATAAATAAATAAATGTGCAAGGAAAGTGATTGCAGCTTTATCTTATGAACCTTTCCTAAGGGATCAGCATTGCATTATCAAATAAGGAAGAAGAGTGAAAACTTTGCAAAAGAAACACAGACAACTGACTTCAGAAAAGCATTCCAGGTTGGTTTTGCTGAATCCTGCTACTTCTTCTGGTAACTCATTATCACAGTCAGCAAAACCAGCCTTGACTGCTTTTATGAAATTAACTTGTCTGTGTTTCCTTTATAAAGTTTTCACTCTTTTTCTTCCTTATTTTTTGCTTTTTAGAGTGTCTCAATTAAAAGCATTCTTTAAAAATATATATATTTTATTTATGTTTTTATTTTTTACTTTTTTATTAAAATACAACACTAATTCTGTATTTATCTAGATTTATGCCTTTTGTTACTTCCCATACTTATACAGGAGTACTACAACATTATAAGGCAGATTTGCTTGTTTTGATTCCTGTCACTCTTGTCAGGTGACTTGTGGAGAGGTCTGCTCATGTGATCCAGTATGGAGGCACTGGCATAGGAGTTGCCGCTTATTGGGAACCAGGGAATGAGACTGTTAGGTGGAAAGGGCGTCTTTTTAAATACTATAAAGCCAGGCATGTACACATTTAAACTTCTAATGTTACAGAAATGAAGGGAATATGGTTGCCAAAGAGTCACAGATAGGATTCCTTAAGTATGATGAGGCCATCAAACAAGGTAAGATAAACTGAATGCTGTACTGCTGTATAAGGTAGATGAATGTAACTAGCTGGCTGTCACCACTGTTGTGTTTGGTGGGGGGAACTTAACATAGTAGTGCCATACATCTGTACAGTGGGGTGGGTTTCATCCCTGCAATAATGTGGACAAACGTGACAGATATATTCGTGTTTGGAGTGAGTGTGTGTGTGTGTGTGTGTGTGTGTGTGTGTGTGTGTGTGTGTGTGTGTGTGTGTGTAAGTACGTAACAGGGGATAGGAGTGTGTGTAAGGGGGGGTCATACCTTGCAATTATCCAAATTTTAGCCCCATATTCCTCCTAAAAAGGATTGAAGTTGCTAAATAACAGACATTTCAGTTTTAGACATCACATCCTTTAGAAAAATGCACACTAAGACAAATCATGTTGTTCTAGCAATTTTCTAAGTTCATGAGGACAATATTTATAATCTGTCCCTATTTATTTTAGGATCTGTCCACATTTATTGCTAAGAGGTTGGTGTATGTGTGTGTGTGTGTGTGTGTATGTGTGTGTGTGTGTGTGTGTGTGTGTGTGTGTGTGTGTGTGTGTGTGTGTGTGTGTGTGTGTATGTGTGTGTGTGTGTGTAAAAGGGAGTTAGCATACCCCTCAGCTGTCCAGGTTTTTGCAGAATGTCCAGATTTTTGCCCCATATTCCTCCTAGAAAGGATTGAAGTTGCTAAATAGCTTTAGACATCATATCCTTTAGAAAAATGCATACCAACACAAATCCTGTTATTCTAGCAATTTTATAAGTTCATGAAATATTTATAATCTGTCCCTGTTTATTTTAGGCTTTGTCCAGATTTCTTGCACTAAGACGGTGTGTGTGAGAGAGAGAGAGACAGACAGACAGACAGAGTCAGAGACAGAGAGAGAGAGAGAGAGAGAGAGAGAGAGAGAGAGAGAGAAAAGCCCTAGTTAGATCTAACAGGTGGAATTTATTTTCAACTGCATTTTCAAGGAATTGTGAGCTTCAAGGGAAGCAAAGGTTACTGCTGCTCATGCTAAGTCTGCTTAAAATGTGCAAATGTTTTGTTTAGCAAATGGTATCATTATTGTGGTATAGAATTTTAAAGCAGTGTTAGCACAGCAGGTAGCATACTTGCATCTTGATGCAAATGGCTGTAGGTTCTATTCCTACAGCATGTACATTTGTATTTTAAGGGGGTATGGTACTTCAGTCCTTAGTATGTCCTCCTTTGGATGAGACACCTAACTATGAACCTGTTTTTCACCTTGCAATCCATTCCCTATTGCAATATACCAGCTTACCATTTCTTTTAATGCAACATAGGCAATGTATTCTTCAAGGGCAGCAGGCACTGAATTTGTAAATGAAACACTGAAATATAAAGTTGTTTTCTAGCAACAACCTCTTCATTGGTTTCAGATCTCTTTAATGTGAAATTATTCAGATGACTTTTACTTCTGCAGAGATTCTGCATATCGACTGATATTGGTGGATTGTATGACAGACGTTTGAGTGGCTTTTTCTGGTTGAAATGTTCTGAACTGGGCATGTTGTCATTCTGGTTCATATGATTTGTTTCATTGCTTAAAGAAAAAATGTTCAGAACTATAAATTTAAAACACATTCTAACAAGTGGTGCTGTATTATACAAGGGATATAATTAAATTATTATATAGTATAATTAATACAGTCAGAAAGGTGAATCAAAGAACTTTTGCATGGTCCTAAAAATGTGTGCAAGGAGCCTATGATTTGAAAACAGCCCATAGGTAAACTTACCCTGCCACTGGCCAGATACATTTTCTTTGAATGTGGGTTTTAATACTCTTTCAGTGAATGTGGGTTTCAAAGGGTAGAGAAGTGTTAATACTAAGTCTGTTTTTATTGTAAGAGTATTGCTTTGTTTAGGTTTAGTAAATGTCTATTAGTGTTTGTGCTACAAAATTTGAAATAAAAGTTGTAAATGAAATCCAAATATCTGTAATCATTGTAGAGGTAAAGCATAAAACAGTATGCACACTGAGAGATTTGAACAGTGCCTATGACAAATGGGGAGAACTATCGAAGTAATGGGACACTGGAATGGCTTCATGGATGGAGAGGGTGGGGCTGCGTGGGTGGAGGGGTGGGGCTGTGTGGGCGGGTCTCTGGGTTTGCACCTCCCTGAAAAAAATCCTGCAGGCTCCCTTGCAGGCAACATACTATGATCCTCAACCCCTACAGACACACTGTATACGAATACAGTGATCCTAGGTTAGTGAAACTTGTTCCACTGATGGCATCAACAGAAACTGAAGTCCTGCCTACACATACTGGGTTCCTCACCCACCTGCTTTCATATCTTCTCCACCCTTTTGTTCTTTCCTTTTATTTATTTGTTTGTTTATTTACAGTGGATATAAAAAGTTTACACACCCCTGGTAAAATGCCAGGTTGTTGTGATATAAAAAAATGAGACCGCAATAAATGATTTCAAAACTTTTCCTACCTTTAATGTGACCTATAACCTCTCTCTTTAATTAATGGCAGGTGTGTACCCAAGAAGACTCAATGCTGTAATTAAAGGAAAAGGTGTTTCAACTAAGTATTAGTTTAAGGGTGTGCACACACAACAAAGTATCAGTTTAAAGGTGTGCACACTTATGCAACCAGCGTATTGTATGTTTTTTACTTTTTATATTTTTTATCCTTAACAGATTTGTTTGCTTTTAAATTGACTGGTTATATGTCACATTAAAGCTGGGAAAAGTTTTGAAATGATTTATTGTGGTCTCATTTTTTTATATCACAAAAAAATGGCATTTTAACAAGGGTGTGTACACTTTTTATATCCACTGTATTTAATGTCCTTTGATTACCAAGAAAGTCTAACTGGCTTGAAACAACACCTTTTCAGCAGAAGCCCAGGGAAAGAAGCTCCAAATACATGAATTTGACAAATAAAATGTTTGCATAAGGATTTTATATAAGAATTTGAAATAATAAAGTGTGTGTAAAGCTGAAAGAGATGAAATTTATGCAATGTTAAGGATACATCACGTTAAAAACATTGTTACATTCACTTGTATACTGCTGCAATATCAGCTCACTAGTGGGAGCAAAAGAAAGGATAGGAAGAATCTGTGGAACAGTAGAGTAGCAAGGGGAGGAAGAGGTATTTGAAAGTTTATAAGTGAGGGTGAAGAAGTAAATGAGACAGATAAAGCTGCATTAAAGATGCAGTCTTAGAACTGTGAAATTCATAGAGATAAAAGTAAAGGGGATTGAATTATAGATAGATATACCCCTGGATTCTGCAAGCCTTGCACGGCGTGCAGGATTAGTGCAGGAGCTCTAGCAGGCAATATAGGCAATATGTCTGTCGTGCAATCCAGGAATAGCCTGCAGGGGCATGCACGAGAGCTCCTGCACTAGTCCTGCATGGACTAAGCCATTGTATGCAAATCAGCCCATTTGCAGGAGAAATCCATGCAAATGAGGTGAATTTGTGATCCAGGAAGCTTGAAATCGGCCGTGCAGGACTAGTGTCATCTGCAGAAATGTACTTGGTTAGTAACCGAGTACATTTCTGCAAAATCCAAAACGGAGCCATGACAGCTCCAAATAAAGGCTGCATATCAGTCAGGAAGGATGCCAATGGCCAAGTATAAGGCCATTGGCACAGCAAACAGCTTACAAAATAAAAAAATCAACTTTTATTTTTTTTAGCAGATCTCAGCTGTTTAAGCATAGTGCAGTGGCGCGCAAAAGGAATTGGGAGGAAAATAATAAAATAAACCTAAAATAAGTATTCTAACTAAATTCAATATTCTGCCATGAAAGTCAATGGCAGGCAGAAGACAACATGGCCAGTGAGTAGTGGTTGCTAAGGGGGGAGGCTCAGTGTGAGACATGTAACTATACATTAGCAGGCAATCCTAGGCAAATGAGGGGAATGATAATGAATCCCAGTTTTCCCCAGAATGCTAGTCAGGTCCCAACAGTGTAAGAGCAGGAATAGCTTGGTGCAAGCCTGGGAGTTAGCTGACATCATGGGTGTGTGTGTGTGTGAGGCATACTGTAAGTGGATTGGAGCCCTGTGGCTCAGGTTTGCTCCTAGCTAAGCACAGCTAAGCAAGGGGGTGTGTCTGAGTCTGCCTAGCACTCTTTACATTGCCTAAGCGGGTGTGCACACTGGGCACCAGGTTTTAAAGGAAAAAAAAAGTTAAACCAGGAAATAGCAGCTCTGTGCACATTTGAGCACTCTGTTTGTGTAGCGCGCCCCTGGGCTTAAACAGGAAGGCAATGGGAAGGGAAAACAGTAATAGGAAGGTAATCTAGGAGAACTAGCATAGCTGGCAGGTGAAATGTATCAGAATCAGCCAATTACACAGGCAGCAGACTAGCCCAACCCAGAACACTACTATAAACTATACAAACACCTTCCCCTCTGTTTTTTTCCACACTCTACACCACTGGTGTATACAAGCGGGGAACTTTTAACAAACAAAACAACAAAATGATAGGGGCTGCAATAGCTATCATACAACAACTTGTGGAAGAGGCTGTGGGTGGTGAGGATGTGAATGCTGTCAACCAACCCACAGTGAGGAGATGGAAAAGAGTGTACAGACCCAGGGTAACCTACAAGGGGCTACATGAGCTGGAGATAGTGAAGCGCTATAGTGTGGACAGGGACCTCCTACAGCAAATTGTTGAGCTGTGCTGGCCACACCTGACACACAGAACTAACAGAGGGTAACCCATCCCAGTAGATACCAAGGTATGTGTAGACCTAAGAATAATAGCTACAGGTACCTTCCAAAGGCCAACTGGGGATATCATGGGGATCTCACAGGCATCAGCATCCAGGGTACTCCACTAGTTCCTGGATGCCATGTCAGCACATGTCGGTGAGCACGTATATTTTCCCAACACCCGTGAGGCGTTGGCCAGCAGTATGCAACTGTTCCAGAAAATAGCAGAATACCCTGAGGTAGTGGGTGCTACAGACTACACACACATATGCATCAAAGCATCACCCGGTGAGCGGGGTAGGGTCTACATCAACTGCAAGGCTTCCCCTCCATCAACTGCCAGGTCATGTGCGATGCCCAGGGCATAATAATGAATGCGTGTGCTGGCTGCCCTGGAAGCTATCACGATTCCCACATCTGGCATCTGATGCAGCTGTACCAGAGATTTGACAATGGGGACATCTCTCACGGTCACCTAGTGGGGGATGCTGGATATGCACTGGAGCCGTGCCTGATGACACCCATCAGAAATGCACACACACCTGAACAGGAACTCCATAATGAAGCACATGCACAGACCAGAATTATAGTAGAGCATGTGCTTGGGATGCTCAAGTCAGGGTTCCATTGCCTGGACACATCCGGTGGAGCCTTGCAGTACTCACCAGCAACATGTACCCAAATTGTCATCGTATGTGCCATGCTACACAATATGATTCAGCGGAAACAGCTGCAGCAGGAACAGCACGGGGCAGGGCCACACAGCCCCCCACCATTGCCAAGGCCTGCACAGACCCAGAGTGACTCGAAGGAGGAAGAACCTGAGCCTGCCCCAGTAGGCAGAAGGAGGCGTGCTCAGTATGCCCTGGCCTTGGCAAAGAGGCAACACATAGCACATACATTGACACAGGCAGTACCCAGGGAATAACACCTGTCTCTGACTCTCAAATACAGTAAAAGGGATGCCAAACATGACACTAGCTGTGCTCAACCATGTGTAGGGAGTGTACTATGTGCATTCAACATAGGCAGCCTTGCAACACCACCCTCAATACTGGGACACCCACAAAGTAAGTGACTCACATATGCCAGTCAGGGGGGTTCACATACCCAACAACAGTCACAGCCAGCAGGACAGATGTAGACAAACACAAACAAAGGCTGTGCTATGGCCTCTGAATGATGCCTATGGGTAACCTCCCCCCCCAGGCCTACACAGACAGACTACAGCAGGTCAGGCAGTGGGACGTTAGTTCTGAAGGGTAGGAAGTCAGAAACTAATATATAGGTAAATCAAAGCTAAGATATGTAGTACACTGGTATGTCTCTAATCAGCATGATAGGTTAGAATAGAATGCGTACAAGTGTCAGGTGTGCCCCCCATCCTACATAGTAATGTAATAACAGTCAGGTGTGCCCCCCAATCCTGTGTAGAAATGCAGAAATAGTCAGGTGTTCCCCCCATCGTACATAGAAATGTGGTAACAGTCAGGTGTACCCCCCAATCCTGTGTAGAAATGTAGAAATAGTCAGGTGTACCCTCCCCTATCCTACATAGAAATGTAGTAACAGTCAGGTGTGCCTCCCCTAATCCTGTGTAGAAATGTAAAAATAGTCAGGTGTGCCCCCCCCCATCCTACATAGAAATGTAGTAACAGTCAGGTGTGCCCGCCAACCCTGTGTAGATATGTCAAAATAGTCAGGTTTGCCCCCTCAATCCTGCATAGAAATGCAGAAACAGTCAGGTGTGTTCCCCCCAACCCTACTTAATTATGTAGTAATGGTCTGGTATGCCCTCTCAATGTGATGTACACACGTTGTAACAGTCAGATGTGCCCCCCCCACACCCCTATGTAGAAATGCAGTAACATGTATGTGTAGGTCTAATACCAGTGGAGCACAGATGCACAGATGTGGCCAAGGTAGCAGGATAGGTTGTAGCATCTGCACAATATGTAGGTGTGTGTGTTAAGTTAGTGTGTGTCCCATATCTTGTGAAAGTGGTCGGTATGTATGCATGTTGAGGTAAGCCTGGTGGCCATTGGCCACTACTGCTGATGACAGGGACAAGTCCTCACAACTGCAGTGCCATACACAATACCCATCAGTATAACACAAGCTAGCAGTAAGCCATTGCAAATGTATGGTGGTAATATGTGTCACCATCTGAAAGACTGACATGACATGGCTGTTGGTCTATTTATATATATATATATATATATATATATATATATATATATATATATATATATATATATATACAAGTAGTACACAGGGGAAAGTACCCCAGACATACAGTATATATTGTGTCACTGTGAAATGGACACACCCTTGGAAATGTACATACAGGTATGCATCACATTATTTGGTCCTGTAGTAAGGGATACTGGTGTTGTCTGCCCAAACACTCGGAGATCACAAAGGAGGTAGGACTGATGAATTGGAAAACATCTGATGTACCTGCACATGCAAGCATAACTGGAATGCCCAATGCATATCTGTGTGTCAGATGTAAGTAGTGTCCATAGCACACATGCACCCAGCTCATGCAAACACCACCCAGACGCACCTCTCTGGTCATATCCCTGCTGTGGGGAATGGGTATAGTAAGACCCCACCAGTATATGGCAATAGTGGAAGACTGCAGCATGCAGTGCAGGTGTCCCATGCAGGTATGTCCCTAGCAGTAGGTAGCACCCTGCCAGCATCCATACCACCTGAGCAAGACTGTTAGGAGGTATTAGCATGAACACCTATTGCTCCTACCCTGTCATCCCAGGGGAATATACTGTATGGTGGTCTGGGACTGTAGGACTAACAGAATGCAATGACCTGCCACATCTGGCATGCAGCAACACCTAATGCCCCACAGGCATATGCAAAGGCATGTGTCTCACACTTACTGCCAATGCATGTTATGTCACAGACACCCAAATAGCAACATAACACAATCCACATAAGCCATATGCAAGGCCATGTGGACAAACCACAGTAACATGTCCACCATGTCCCACTGCATGAACTGTGGACCAACACACACACACACCTGTGATAGGGTGATACCCTTAGGGAAAGTATTGGAGAATGTATGCATAATGTATGAAAGAGGTTAGAAGAACAGTGGGGGGTTTGGGAGCATGAGCAGCATGGAATGCGCAGGGTCTGACACCAAGCTGTGTGTACACTATCCCTGGCTGCAAACACATACATGGGTGGATACACACCTGCCTATACACCACAATAGGGTAAATGTCCTGACCCATGGCCCCTACCCCTGGCTGACCTGTGCTGACCTGTGTGAATCTGTAAAGCTGTGAGGCATTGCCATAGCAAGATAAGCCCATACTGTCATGCTGATGGGCGTAAAAATATGTGATCCTCTGCCAGTACTGTACTAAGGTGCTGAACCAGATACACAACCCAGAACCAAGTGTCTGCAGCTCCCCCTCCAGAATGGCATAACTTACCATGAATACGTAGGTGTCTGCCCATAATACCGGACCCAGCCGCAGTCACCCTTGTCTCCCAAGACATCACTGTGAGCAAGAATGTTCACCTGACACTGTTTATAACAGTACACATTTGAATATCTCTGATAACAGCAGTATCATGCAGCTGAAGCAGCACAGACACAATCACCTACAGTACACACTATCCCTTGCACAGTTTGTTCCCATATTGCCAAATGATTGACATATACCCTGTAGAAACAGTGTGCTCCCTGTAGATGTACAACACAAAGGTCTGCACTGCAGTACAAACTACCTGGACTTGATCCAAACATTCAGTGCAGATGGGCATACTGGGCATGCTCACACACATAGAGAAATGAAGGCTATGTCAGTCAACAACATACTGAAAGGACATACTGGGTATTCTCACACACTTAAACAAATGAAGGTCATGTCTGCAAACAACAGTGGACCAGACATATCTGGCAGTCGCAGATGTTTGTGTAGACACTCCTCAATAGGCACCACTCATGCTTTGCACACACAGTGAATAGGAATACAAACATATATATAAGGATTGCACACTATAATAAGCCAAAGGTAGACGTATATACATGTGCGGAAGAGGGTGATTGTGACAAGAAGCCATCCAGGCCTGTCCCACCCAGCACACAGCCAAAGGGCCACAACCACATGAGGTTCAGATGTCACTTACTGTAGATACTAGCTACCGGTATCTGTCAGCATTACAGAATATGTGGTGTAAGTGCACCATGACTGTACAAGTAAGTAGTCATCTAGCAGCTGTATACACATACCTGTGATATATGACTCTGTGTGTGCCCGCATATGGTGTGTCAACCTCTAGATGAATCGGTTATGGCCAATGCACACACACTGTCCTCCCCATAGTCTTACTATGACAACCCTGCTGTGGTCATCCACTGTGAAATACACCTTTGGGAGAGGTGTAGCCCAATAATCTTCATGGCACGTCCTATAACTGATACTGCTGTAATGTGATAAACTAGTTACGTAGGAGTTCCAATCCCAGACATGGTAACTGTGTGTGTGTGTGTGTGTGTGTGTGTGTGTGTGTGTGTGTGTGTGTGTGTGTGTGTGTGTGTGTGTGTGTTTGTCTGTCTGTCTCTGTCTGTGTAGAGAGCAATGCTTCTTAAGGTAATCACACTCCCTACAATTCAAATGCTCTACTTTGGTAAGGCTGCTGATGTCATCCATTTAGAAATACACCTCTGAGAAGACTGCAGCCCAGTAATCTCTGTAACACATCCCATAACTGCATACTGCTGTAGTGTGATACAATAGTTAGATAGGCATTCTAATCCCACACTTGGCAAGTGTGTGTGTGTCCATCCCTGTCTGTGTAGAGAGCAATTCCTTTTAGGCTACTCATGCTCCCTACAATTCGAGTGCCCTACTTTGTCAAGGCTGCTGATGTCATCCACCTAGAAATGCATCTCTGGAAAAGTTGCAGACCAGTAATCTCCATAGCATGTCCCATAACTACGTACTGCTGTAGTGTGATAAAATAGTTAGGTAGGAGTTCTAATATCAGACTTGGTAAGTGTGTGTGTGTGTGTGTGTGTGTGTGTGTGTGTGTGTGTGTGTGTGTGTGTGTGTGTGTGTGTGTGTGTGTGTGTGTGTGTGTGTGTGTCTGTGTAGAGAGCAATTCCTTTTAGGCTACTCACACTCCCTACAATTGAAATACCCTATTTTGGCAAGGCTGCTGATGTCATCCATCTAGAAATACACCTCTGGGAAGGTTGTAGTCCAGTAATCTCCATAGCGCTTTCTATACCCGTGTACAGCTGTAGTGTGATAAAATAGTTAGGAGTTCTAATCCCAGTCTTGGCAATTGTGTGTGTGTAGAGAGCAATGCATTTTAGGCTAGTCACACTCAGTACAATTCAAATATCCTACTGTGGCAATCCTGCTGATGTCATTCACTGTGAGATATACCTTTGGGGAAGGGGCACTCCAGCAATCCCCATCATGTGTCCTATAACAGCATCACGCTGTAGTGTGATATAGAACTCTGGTAGGGGTTCTATTCCCACACATGACAGTTGTGGATGTTTTGTGTGTGTTTCTATGTCTGTGTAGGGAGCAATGCATTTTAGGCTAGTCACACTCAGTCCAATTCAAATGCCCTACTTTGGCAATCCTGCTGATGTCATTCACTGTGAAATACACTTTTGGGGAAGGGGCACTCCAACAATTCCTGTGGTGTGTCCTATAACAACGTTATGCTGTAGTGTGATATAGAACTCTGGTAGGGGTCCTATTCCCACACAAGGCAGTTGTGGATGTTTTGTGTGTGTTTCTATGTCTGTGTAGGGAGCAATGCATTTTAGGCTAGTCACACTCAGTACAATTCAAATGCCCTACAGTGGCAATCCTGCTATGTCATTCACTGTGAAATACACCTTTGGGGAAGGGGCACTCCAGCAATCCCTGTGGTGCATCCTATAACAACGTCACGCTGTCGTGTGATATAGAACTCTGGTAGGGGCTCTATTCCCACACATGGCAGTTGTGGATGTTTTGTGTGTGTTTCTATGTCTGTGTGGGGAGCAATGCATTTTAGGCTAGTCACACTTAGTACAATTCAAATGCCCTACTTTGGCAATCCTGCTGATGTCATTCACTGTGAAATACACCTTTGGGGAAGGTGTTGCCATTAATCTCCATGGTGCGTTCTATAACAGCATAGTACTGTAGTGTATTATACTAGTTAGATAGGAGTTCTAATCCCAGACATGACGTGTGTGTGTCTGTGTTTGTCATATGCATCCTGTGTGGAGATGAGTGTGTAACAATTGGACTCATTGTGGAGTGGGTTATGCAAACTTCTTATATGGTGGGCCAAGTATATATCACAATGGCCACTGTACAGGGAAAACAGATGTGAAATAGCCAAGAGGCCTGGGTGCATATCCATACCCCTAAATTTGACATCAATGCCAGCGGAACAGTGTTAGTAACCCTTTTATTACCCAGGGAACACTCTCAACCCATGTCTCATACACACACACACACACACACACACACACACACACACACACACACACACACACACACACACACACATACACACACTTGCCTAGGCAACAGCCACTACGTTGGTAGTACCCTGCATATTGCCCACTGATAGTAACCATGGTGTGATTGTAGTGGGCTACAGAGGGCATGGCACCCTGTCCAGCAATCCAATAGGCATGTACATGCCGACAGTGCACATCCCCCATGTTCCTGACTGGACACCTGCAACACCTGATGCCATCAAATTTGACCCACGAAGGACATACCATGCCTGAAACACAAGCCCTGTATGGACAGATGCTACTGACACCAGGGAATACTGGTATCATGCTATCAATGTAGGTGCAGGGTCAACCTGATGTCCATTAACAGTTCTCGCCACATGAGCCCAGGACTGGCACATCTGATGATAACAATCTGTGTACACAACATGGGACAGACACCTCGGGTACAGTTCCACATGTCACTGTACATGCATGTGGGAGGTGTGCACATCCCAGACACTGTCCATATCATGGACTAAGGGACACATACATGGCAAGCAATGCACAGCATGGGCCACATGCAGTAGTCACCCAGGTGACTGGATGGTGAATACAATACCCACCTGTGTGGGCAACTCCAGACACTACACCCCTGAGCCACATAGTAGACCATTGCCATGTGTCCTGATCCCAAGGTATACCCATCACCTAGCTTTGTATAGCTGTCTGTCACCGTTGACCACAACACACCCATGAAGCAGTGCACCTATGCATGTCAGTACTGGCACCCATGTCTGTGTGTGTCATGTATGATGCGTATGACCACATTCATAATCACTACAACCCCCACTGGCATACTGAAGCATGCTGTCTGATGTCAGACACCTCCACATACCCTTTGCACATATAACCTCCGTATGACCCCTGTGGTGCATGTGATACCTGCACAGTACTGTGTTGTGGCAATCCCATTAGTGGTGAGGTGTATTCCTGGCCCAGCCAAGAGTCTCAATGTGTATGCATCCCTGTGAGAGTGTGCCTGTATTGACGCTGACACCTGTTCATGCAGACAGGCACGTGTACTACACCTAACACATAGCTACCATATCACTGTTGCAGATGTCACTCACCATGACATATACGTTCTGAGGGCTCACCAACATGTAACCTATGTGGCACATCCAGTAACTGCATGGACATGTGATAGCACTACATAGTTGTTAGGAGTTTGATACTCTGTACTGGCGGGTGTGTGATACACACATGCTTAATTTTTACTCTCCCACCCCTCCTTGGCTTTTCTGTGCCTCTGTCTCTCTCACTCCCTCTCTGGTGTATGTGGAGACTTACACCTGCATTGCTTAGGCAGCAGCATGTGTATTTTAAATGATGCTCAGGATCAGCTGATGGCCTCTGCACGATATAAAGCCTTCCTTTAGCTGACTGCATGTAGAACAGCTATGGTAACATTCCCATAGCCAATTGCATGGAAACACACACCAATATCTAGGAACATCATGTTAATGTTGGGCCTTTCATTCACTGTCAGCAGGAACTCGATCTGATGTTTGGCAGACAGCATCTCAGATGGATTGGGGATTTACCTCTAACAACATACATTGTGGAAACAGGCCAACACACAACAGGGGAATGTGCCTGATCTGACTGCAGACTGTAAGTGCTGCTATACTGCATATGGAGTAATGTTGGTTTAACAGGGTGTGTGTTTATGGCTGTCCTACATGTTTTCATACCTGCCATGTCAGTGCTATGTTTATGAGGGAACACCCATCT